>NC_022020.1:67778157-67787393 GCF_000317375.1 Microtus ochrogaster
TACAAAGTGTCAGATGCACTGGGCACAGAGGCTGGCCTGCTGAGACCTACACAGGAAGCACACATTTCAGCTTCCTCGTATACGAACTTGTAAGGCATTCTTCTCCGGGACAGGGTGCCATCACGCACGACGGAGTCCATGCTGGTAGCTTCTGTGTGGCTTGAGCTGGGCTTCACCCTGCTGCTGGAATCTGGCTCCTAAGGAGACTCAGAAGTCCTTTTGGCCAGAATTTGTTGTGAAGTTGTTGGCATCCTTTAATTCACACTAACACAAACGGGCACTCTGCAATTATCTCCCCACAGAGGCGGAGAGACGGTGATCCTTTCTGCACACCGTATAATGAATGCCTCGCAGAGGTGGTGGGAGGCAAGAGCTCAGAATATTTATGACGCCTCTTGATTGACTCTTACATTTATTCTCAAGTGACAATTCCCAGCCATGCATAAGACAGCCAGATAACTATTTAAGGGAACACCTTATTTTTGGAAATGTTATTTTTTCTTCCTAAAAGGGTAAGAGACTTCACCAGCAGTTTTATTTTCTTTTATTTTTTTGCTTCTGTTCCTCGAGAACTTTGTCGGCTTGAGGATGACTTGACAGAGGAAACTCTCAGTGAGGACCAGAGAGTGTCATCGGATTGCCCAGTTGGATGAGATCTTGGAGGCACCCATTCTCACTACCAAGGTTTTTTTTTTTTGTTTTTTTTTTTTTTTATGAATCAAAGATGAGGTGCAGACAGGAGACAGGTGAATCCATTCCTGCCAGGTCACCCGAAAGACCATGGATCAGAGATAATGCTTCTTGACACATGGGCCACTCAGACTCAGATTCTTATGATTTCCATTACCTCTAAAGGAGAGTCCCTCCTGTTTGCCTGAACTTCCCAGGGATAGCTGGAGAATGCGGGGGGATGCAGCATCCTGGGATAAGGAGGGACTGGCCAGCAAGCTGGTTTGTATTCTAGTGTTTTCTAGAAAGAGGATGTCCTTTGATGCCTTAGTTTAGTGCTCGGACTCTCTAGGGCATAACATTTAGAGAGCACCACCTTCAAGACTCCTTGATTGTCTTAGCAGGACGTGTGCAGAGTGAAGCCCCTTCACTCTGGAACGCTCCCTTGAACCTCAGGGGACTGGCTGGCAAGGCTTCTGCTGTCACTGACTGCTGCCCTTCTGTAATCAATGAACTTGTTCCATGTCCCTGGGGCATGGGGCTTCTCTCTCCCACGAGACACAGGCAGGCTGATACCCAGGACAGAGCAAGTTTGCGTCACGCCAGCCGCTCTCTGCTGCTTCCTCCTTCAAGACCCCGCAGTGTGTGCTAAATCCAGACCTTCAGCTGGGCCTAAGAATTTGCAAGAAAGACAGAGATTTGCTTCTGGTGCTACTGGGTCAGCATTCACTGCTTGTGAAATACTCATGGATGTTCTCAGATGTATGCTGTTCAGAAGACAGCACCCATTGTGTTCACTGTGTCCCTCAAAGGGATCTTGACACCTGTAGCCCATCCCAAGTAGGACAACATGAGCAAACTCTGCTCATTTCACCCTGCAGTTAGGGAGATTTCTTACTAGGCATTGACTGTGTGTCTGGCCTTGTGTGGAGTTGATTGGCTCTTGCAGTTTCTGTTAAAGATGTAAGCTTTCCCAGAAGTGATATCTGAGAGCTTCTCCAGTGTCTGCCAGTCTCACTTCCTACTCTCCTTGAGGTGTTATTTCACCTACCAGGAATCAGGGAACAGTTCCTTCCTACTTCTGCTTGTCTGGGTGGGGTTATAAACCATGCTGTGTAGACAGAGACAGGGTTTTGATGTCTGCATGCTGGGTACTCTTAGGTAATCGGGTGGTTGCACCATTCTCCCGAAGTCCAGTCCTGGTGTCTTTCACTAGGGAGGAAGAACAGGCCTCTGGGTTCTTGATAGCACTCTGAGCACGAACCTGTGGGACCTTTGCCACCATGGAACTTTTTGCTCCCACCATGGGATTTCCAAGCAGCTTCCTCTGGACTCCCTTACAGAGTTCAGTACTGGAAGATAAATGTTGAGTGGTTTGCACTTGAAAAATGTTAGATAACTCCCAGATTCCGGATTTAGAGTTCACTTTAGATACTTCTGGCCCCAATTCAAACAGATGAATCAGAGACATATAGCTTTGCTCTTGGCATTGGTTTTCTTACCACCTAAGAATCCTTTCAAAAGTTATCTTGCTTTTTTTCAGAATTTAAATATAAATTAGTGTCTTAAAAAATCTACATGGATATCTTAGGGGATATCATGGAATACATAAAACATAAGATGCTTCTTAGCTATTTCAGTCAATCAATAAACCAACCAGTTGGTCTTTATTGAGAAGCTGTTCTATACTGGGATAAAATGGTAAGTTAGAATTTCTTCCCATAAGAAGTCAGCAGATAACTAGTCAATAACCAATAGCTAACTGGTAGATAAGTAGTAAAACAATACACAGTTGGGATAATTTCAGACACAGAAGAAGAGGAGCTGGCCAGAGTTCTCACCTATATAGTGGCAAACAAATATAGTTCTCAATCTATATAATAGAAAATGATATAGATTGGAACTCTGAGAAATTTAAATAAAGAACTCTGGAACAAATGAATAAGATCACAGAATCACACAGACGCCTTGGTCATGAGCGAGGACAGGCAAGGTGCAGCAAGACTCTACTGTAGAAATAGTACAGGTGGATTCTCTGCGGATAGGCTAACACTCACGCCCAACTCTGAACTCTTCCAGCCTCTGCCCTTTACTTGAGGAGGGACCCTCATGAGTTCAGGGAGGTAGCAGTCAGGCTTAGCTCGCATTTAACAATCTAGCTAGTGGTGGGTAGGGAAAGAGTGGCCCTTTTGTCACGGTGTTTGGGATGCAAGGCTGCTGGACACATCAGTTAATAGACTGGGCAGCAATGAGAAAAGCTTAGGGAGTCACAGGGGACTCTTCCAAATGGAAAATTCTGGAGCTAATACCCTAAGACAAGAAAAACAGACTGAGCCTTGGCAGAATATTCCAACACAATGTCCAAGCAAAGAGTGCTGGAGAAAGAAGCAGGAAGAATGAAGGGCCAGCTGGTGGGACAGAAAATAATGGATGTATTGGAACTCGTCACCCTGCAAATTCCAGAAGTAGGCATTGTTTTTACTCTGTGGTAGAAACCATTGCAGGTTTAGATGTAACTGTGTTTGTAAGGGAAACACTACTGGAGCAGGTTCTGAGCCAATCATATCTTTATTAAAGTTAATTAATTCTGTTGTCCTTTTGAGTTTTGGCATGCATATGCCACAGAAATTATGTGGCCATCAGAGGGCAACTTTGGGGGAGTAGTTTCTCTCTTTCTGCTTTGTTTCCGAGGCAGAATCTTTCCTGTGTCTGCGGCTGTGCTGTGTACTCCAGGCTAACCCATGAGCTTCCTGCTGATTCTCCTGTCTGTGACTCCTACCTTATGGCGGGAGTCTGAAACCACAGACGTGAGCCACATCTGGCTTTCACATGAGTTCCCAGAGTCAAACTGAGGTGCTCAAGCTGGTGTGCCACGTGCTTTGGCCCGCTAAGCCATCTTCTGAGCGCTGAGCCAACTGTGTGGTAGTGAGGTGACCAGTGCTGCACATGGAGAACCGGAGGGCAAGGAGAGTTGGTTGTAGCCAAGGAGATGAAAAGAAGGGGTTGGCTTGTGGAGGGGGAAAGTCCCGTAGACGTTGTGGGAGGCGGGAAGCACAGTGAGAACGAGATCGAGACAGTCGAGATGGTGTAGTGGGGGGATGGTATAGGATGGTTTCCTGCAGTCGGGTGTCAGGACAGCACGTGACAGTATAGTATGGAGAAGACAGTCAGCTCCGTTAACAAAATACCCATGCATAGTTAAGAAGAAGGAAGGTTTATTAGGTTGGCAGTTTGGAGGTTCAAAGTCAAGATTAAGTGGCCGTGGACAGAGTCTTAAGCCGTATGATCAGAAGGCAGCGTCTTGGATAAGGTTGTGTGCCAAGCGGGGACAGTGGGCACAGTCGTGACTGTCTCAGAAACCCAGCTGTCACTCCAGCAGAGAAGCCAAATGGGACATGGCTCCGCTGGATATGGAAGTCCAGATGGTGGCAGCAGAGGATGTATTTGTGGATCACTGGGGGTAGAGAACTGGGGCCATATGTGGGGAAGTTTGTCTTTAAAGGAAAGAGGTGGGGCTAAGCGTCCACTCCCAAGTGCTCTTCTAGGGTCGTGATTCATGCTGTGCCCACTGATGCTATGCCCACTGGTGCTGTGCCCACCGAGTTTCTTTCACTCACCTGGGCTCCGCAGATTCTCTTTTCACAGCCCCTACAACAAAGGTCAGAGCTCCTGTGACCTCCAAGTTCATATGAGTCACCACCAGTTTTTGTGACACCAGCTTTCTTTTAAGGTACCCTTAGGGATGTCTTTGTGTTTAATATTAATTATTGATGTTAATTATTGAATCTAGAACTACCTGTCGCCCACTCTAGCTAGCACTGTTCCTCGGTGGAGATCTTAGACTGCACAAAGGTAAGGAATGAGCCAAGCATTCATGTTGCCCTCTGCTTCCTGGTTCTGAGAACAGTGGGGTTAGTGACTTTAAGCTCCTGCTGCCTTAGCTTCCTCTCTGGGAAAGACTGTACTCTTACCTGGGAGCTCAAATAAGCCTCCCTCCCTCCCATTGTTTGTTCAGGGCACTTGATAGCAGCCACAGGAAAAGAAGCTAGCACAGACACCGAAGAGCCAAAAGGCACGGATTTTTTCAATCCGGCTGCTGCTTAGCCCGGTGTTTGGTGGAGATGGTTATTTTAGAAGAGTAAGGAGATATGAGCAGAACAGACCAGACAGTTGCTGTGCGTGTAATATCTTCTTGGTGCTGTGTTACGGGGTTCCTGTAAGCCCTCCAGCAAACTTCTACATGTGTGATCATTCACACTGTATGCTGAGGCTCACCAACCCCAGAGACCTTAAGTGGAGTTATAATCTGAGAATGAACCTGTTTTCCATGTACGCAACAAACTCTTAGCGTGGTGGCAGTGAGATGCTGGAAGATGTGGCCTTTCCTCTTCGGACTCAGGGACTTCACCACCGAGTACTGCCCTGTGTCCCCGAGGCACTGCCAGCAGAGCATTTCTCAGTCTGTGTGCACACCCTTTTCTGGCTCCTGTTTACCTCACAAAGTCCTACAAGACGGTGTCTGGGGATGATTCTTTTTTAAAATACTTTTTTCCCTTAAGTTTTGAGATGGTAAGTACAACATTTCCCCTTATCTTTAACAGTGGGTTACCCGATATCAAATAGTCAGCCCTGGTAAGACTTCTAAGACTTCTCATACTGAGAACGACTCGTTTCTCTTCCTTTATAACCTGATGGACAGGAAAAGTTTTTAGCATGTTTGCTGTGAGCGCTGGGCCTGCTGTGGTTTCTACTTGTTTAGATAGTCTGTAGAACACAGCTTACATTCTGTGCCATTGTTTCTATGTGTGGTAGTACAGTTTCTGACATAGAGAAGCAGGTAACACACCTTGTGTTAAAAGTTAGTTTAGAAATAGTTTTAGTGTGTTAAGTTCTATTCTGGGTAATTGGTAGCCAAAAAGAAAAGATTTATCTATTTATGTGTGTGTGTTTGTGTGTGTGTTTGTGTGTGTTTATGTGTGTGTGTTTGTGTGTGTGTGTTTGTGTTTGTGTGTGTTTGTGCATGCATGTGTATGCAAATGTGTGTCACTGCACACCTGTAGAAGGTCAGAAGACAATTTGGAGGGTCATTTCTCTCTTTTTACCCCTTGAATTCTGGAAATTCAATACAGGTTAACCAGTTTGGCAGCAAGAGCCTTTACTCCCTGAGCTATCTTGCCAGCCCTGAAGTGATTGTTTAAATATTCAGGATAGTTGATTCAAGAGTCTCCCTGATGTGAAATTGAATGAGTCCATTCTTCAAGAGTTGGAAGTGTTTATTCTAGTCATTGGTATTCAGGAGAACATGTCTCACAGTGTTGTTTCTGTGTTAAACACTGTGAAGATAATTTGTTTCAGTTTCTCTTCTTCTAAATATAGGTCTTAAAACCTGCATGTTGGCAGGTGTGTGTGTGTGTGTGTGTGTGTGCATGCATGTGTGTGTATGCGTATGTGTGTGTGGTGTGTGCATCCTGACAAAGCTTGGCCTTGGCCTGGAAGAGGAGAGAACCAAGGGTGAGTGCACATAGGACATTTTCCAGCTATTGAGTCATTAACAGGAATCTGGTTATGTGAAGAACGACTAATTTAGACGGCGTTTCTAATACCTTCAGAATGCCTCTGCAGCGAACTGTGTCTGTGTTATATGCTACTATGCCTGACTTTTATGTGGATGCCAGAGTGGGCTCCATGTCTGTGAAGTGGGCACTTTACCAACGGAGCCATTTCCCAAACTCATGCTTTATTTTTTTATTAGTTGAGATTATTTATGCAGCCCATGCAAATAGAATTTTATGGCAGAGGATTTTCAGAAGCCAAGAAATAAGATAAACTCATTCGCTTTAGTATTAATGGAGTGAAATTCGACAGTAAGGCCAAGCTATCATATGTATCTCCACTATGATCAGTGAGCTGTCTGGCTTTTTGCCTCTCTCTTTCCCTCTGGGTTTCTAATAAGCTCTGGTGACAGGAGGAATATTGGCTCCAGTGTGTGTTTGTCAGAGGAAGGAGAACATTAGTGGACAGCGTGGAAGAAAAATGAAGATCCCGCTAATTTCTCTTTAAAATAACCTTTTTAGAAACAATGGCCTAAATTATCTGCAGAAAAGTTTTATTATTTTTAATATTTTTACTATATTGTGTGTATGTGTGTGCGTGCGCACGTGTGTGTGTGTGTGTGTGCGCACGTATAAGTGTGTGTGGTGTGCATATGCACATGAGTTCCAGAGCACAGAGCATGCGAGGCGATTGGAAGAGAACTTGCAGGAGTCGGTTCTCCCTTCCACTATGTAGGATCTGGAGACTGAACTTGCGTTGTCAGACTTGGGGGGCAAGCGCTTTTCCTGCTGAGCCATCTCATTAGCCCATGCAGGCTGTGTGCTGAGCGTAAGGGACTCTGGATATTCAGAAGTCATCACTGCCCCTTTCTTTCATTCCTCCTTGGCTTGAAGAAGAATACAAGTGCTGTTCCCTGGAGTTGAGACTGACAAGAAATTTCACTTTAACTTTCAATAGTATTGAAATAACTTTAAAATAACCCACTAGAGGAACATACACAGACAGCTCTGGGAAGATGACAGAGGAAAGAGGATAGACAATGAAATCCAGAAAATAATAAAGAATCAGAGGTCGTGAGTTTGAGAAGGAGTGGGGGTGGCAGACACAAGAGGAGGTAGAGTGGGGGACGGAGGGGTGAGAAAACAAGAGAAAGGAAGAGCAGAGCTAAGCTTCACAAATACCCGTCACATTGTCAGAAAGAAACGCACCGTGTTCTCATTTTCCTTTGTATTTTAATTGTTGAGACGCACTTGAGGCAAGCACGAGTTTTAGAAGGAGCGGATGGTACGGTGAGAGGACCTATTATTTTTCTGACATATCTGAGCATAACTTGACATCAGAATGCCCGTATCTACTGGATACTTAAGGATATAGTTTCTGCAGAAAACAGTGATTAAATTAGGGACTTGATGCTCACGCGTCACGGTTGTACGACAGGTGACAAACACTCCAGAGAAACAACTCAGAGCAGGGAAGACCCACAGTGACTCATGATTTTGGACGACTCATTTCCTGGTACTTGGATCTGTAGAGAGACAGTGCACCATGGAGAGATGGCGGGGGCAGTAGGTGTCAAGGCCAAGGCATACCTTCCCAGGAACTCACGGCTAGGAAGAAAATATTGTAGCTAACATAATGTTAAAACAAAAGGGTATTTATCAAAGTTAACATAATGTTAAAATGAGCAATGTAGCAGGCTACTTGATAAATGGATAGCCTTTACAAGATAAAATCTTTTAGAACCAATAGTGCACAGGAGTTGGGAATGGTGGCTCGCACCTGCAACCCCCACTCTGGACAGGCAGAGGCAGGGAGACTGCGCAAGCTCAAAGCTCTCATGGTCTAAGCAGTGAATGACAAGGCAGCCAGGGCTGCATGGAAAAACCTTGTCTCAAAAAACAAAACAAAACAAACAAAACAAAACCGCATGCGCACAAACACGAAGAAATCCATACATTCAACAATTAGTAAAACAAGCAAAATGAGAATGCCAGTGAATTTGTTTGCTTTTGTTTTGCTTTTTGAGATAGACTTTCTCTGTATAGTCCTGGATGTCCTGGAACTCATTCTGTAGACCAGGCTGGTCTCGAACTTAAGGGGATCTGCCTGCCTCTGCCTCCCGGAGTGCTGGGATTAAAGGCGTGCACCACTCCCAGCAACTACTAAACTAACAAATTAGGGGAACTTAATAAACTCACCAGGAAGATTTCCTAAGACAGATATCAAATTGATATTTAAATTAGTAATGCAAAACAGTTTGGAAAAGTAGGGGCATTATTTCCTTAATTTGCCCTCCAACTTAGGGATGGGGTGACATTGTAATCAGGAAGCTACTGTGAGCATTTTAGTTTTAGCCATTTCAAGTATTAAGAATATGTAATGGGATAAATTTATTATAGGTGCATCAAATGCTCGGGCCAAACCAGCAGCTGACAAGCTCTTAGACCATTCTTAGTAAGTAAAAGGCAGGATAAAGAAGGAGAGGGAGCTCAGGGTCATTGGCCAAATTTGACAGCCCTTGAGTCCTGAAAGCAGAGCATATCCTTATTTCTAGGATAAGCAGAGGAGGGCAAAGAGCCTCGGATGATCCCTTGTGGAGGACCGAGAGCTCGAGCATGCAGAGTTTGGTGTCCGGTGTCTGGCCTGTGCCCCCTTCAGTGGTGTGGTAAGGCTGGTACAATCTATAATCCTGGCACTTCTCAACAGACAAGCCTGTAGGCCTGTGGGCATCACAGTGGCTCCTTTTCCACTCTGTTGTCCACCGAAGGGCATGAGCATGAGTCGGGGACAAAACTGTCCCAGCTGACTTGGCAGAAGGCTGTGCTGCATGCTGCCCTGGCCAAGAAAACCAGTTTCTCCCTCAGTTGGTGCGGTCTATGTTAATCAGAGCCTTTGCCACTCTGACAAAGGAACTGAGCAGAGCAACTCTAACAGCAGAATATCTGTGTTGACTCGTGGCCCAGAGGTCTCAGTTGGTCACGGCGTGAAGGGCACTGGAAGGCAGGTCAGATCTC
>NC_022020.1:67790773-67803177 GCF_000317375.1 Microtus ochrogaster
TTTTTTTTTTTTTTTATGAATCAAAGATGAGGTGCAGACAGGAGACAGGTGAATCCATTCCTGCCAGGTCACCCGAAAGACCATGGATCAGAGATAATGCTTCTTGACACATGGGCCACTCAGACTCAGATTCTTATGATTTCCATTACCTCTAAAGGAGAGTCCCTCCTGTTTGCCTGAACTTCCCAGGGATAGCTGGAGAATGCGGGGGGATGCAGCATCCTGGGATAAGGAGGGACTGGCCAGCAAGCTGGTTTGTATTCTAGTGTTTTCTAGAAAGAGGATGTCCTTTGATGCCTTAGTTTAGTGCTCGGACTCTCTAGGGCATAACATTTAGAGAGCACCACCTTCAAGACTCCTTGATTGTCTTAGCAGGACGTGTGCAGAGTGAAGCCCCTTCACTCTGGAACGCTCCCTTGAACCTCAGGGGACTGGCTGGCAAGGCTTCTGCTGTCACTGACTGCTGCCCTTCTGTAATCAATGAACTTGTTCCATGTCCCTGGGGCATGGGGCTTCTCTCTCCCACGAGACACAGGCAGGCTGATACCCAGGACAGAGCAAGTTTGCGTCACGCCAGCCGCTCTCTGCTGCTTCCTCCTTCAAGACCCCGCAGTGTGTGCTAAATCCAGACCTTCAGCTGGGCCTAAGAATTTGCAAGAAAGACAGAGATTTGCTTCTGGTGCTACTGGGTCAGCATTCACTGCTTGTGAAATACTCATGGATGTTCTCAGATGTATGCTGTTCAGAAGACAGCACCCATTGTGTTCACTGTGTCCCTCAAAGGGATCTTGACACCTGTAGCCCATCCCAAGTAGGACAACATGAGCAAACTCTGCTCATTTCACCCTGCAGTTAGGGAGATTTCTTACTAGGCATTGACTGTGTGTCTGGCCTTGTGTGGAGTTGATTGGCTCTTGCAGTTTCTGTTAAAGATGTAAGCTTTCCCAGAAGTGATATCTGAGAGCTTCTCCAGTGTCTGCCAGTCTCACTTCCTACTCTCCTTGAGGTGTTATTTCACCTACCAGGAATCAGGGAACAGTTCCTTCCTACTTCTGCTTGTCTGGGTGGGGTTATAAACCATGCTGTGTAGACAGAGACAGGGTTTTGATGTCTGCATGCTGGGTACTCTTAGGTAATCGGGTGGTTGCACCATTCTCCCGAAGTCCAGTCCTGGTGTCTTTCACTAGGGAGGAAGAACAGGCCTCTGGGTTCTTGATAGCACTCTGAGCACGAACCTGTGGGACCTTTGCCACCATGGAACTTTTTGCTCCCACCATGGGATTTCCAAGCAGCTTCCTCTGGACTCCCTTACAGAGTTCAGTACTGGAAGATAAATGTTGAGTGGTTTGCACTTGAAAAATGTTAGATAACTCCCAGATTCCGGATTTAGAGTTCACTTTAGATACTTCTGGCCCCAATTCAAACAGATGAATCAGAGACATATAGCTTTGCTCTTGGCATTGGTTTTCTTACCACCTAAGAATCCTTTCAAAAGTTATCTTGCTTTTTTTCAGAATTTAAATATAAATTAGTGTCTTAAAAAATCTACATGGATATCTTAGGGGATATCATGGAATACATAAAACATAAGATGCTTCTTAGCTATTTCAGTCAATCAATAAACCAACCAGTTGGTCTTTATTGAGAAGCTGTTCTATACTGGGATAAAATGGTAAGTTAGAATTTCTTCCCATAAGAAGTCAGCAGATAACTAGTCAATAACCAATAGCTAACTGGTAGATAAGTAGTAAAACAATACACAGTTGGGATAATTTCAGACACAGAAGAAGAGGAGCTGGCCAGAGTTCTCACCTATATAGTGGCAAACAAATATAGTTCTCAATCTATATAATAGAAAATGATATAGATTGGAACTCTGAGAAATTTAAATAAAGAACTCTGGAACAAATGAATAAGATCACAGAATCACACAGACGCCTTGGTCATGAGCGAGGACAGGCAAGGTGCAGCAAGACTCTACTGTAGAAATAGTACAGGTGGATTCTCTGCGGATAGGCTAACACTCACGCCCAACTCTGAACTCTTCCAGCCTCTGCCCTTTACTTGAGGAGGGACCCTCATGAGTTCAGGGAGGTAGCAGTCAGGCTTAGCTCGCATTTAACAATCTAGCTAGTGGTGGGTAGGGAAAGAGTGGCCCTTTTGTCACGGTGTTTGGGATGCAAGGCTGCTGGACACATCAGTTAATAGACTGGGCAGCAATGAGAAAAGCTTAGGGAGTCACAGGGGACTCTTCCAAATGGAAAATTCTGGAGCTAATACCCTAAGACAAGAAAAACAGACTGAGCCTTGGCAGAATATTCCAACACAATGTCCAAGCAAAGAGTGCTGGAGAAAGAAGCAGGAAGAATGAAGGGCCAGCTGGTGGGACAGAAAATAATGGATGTATTGGAACTCGTCACCCTGCAAATTCCAGAAGTAGGCATTGTTTTTACTCTGTGGTAGAAACCATTGCAGGTTTAGATGTAACTGTGTTTGTAAGGGAAACACTACTGGAGCAGGTTCTGAGCCAATCATATCTTTATTAAAGTTAATTAATTCTGTTGTCCTTTTGAGTTTTGGCATGCATATGCCACAGAAATTATGTGGCCATCAGAGGGCAACTTTGGGGGAGTAGTTTCTCTCTTTCTGCTTTGTTTCCGAGGCAGAATCTTTCCTGTGTCTGCGGCTGTGCTGTGTACTCCAGGCTAACCCATGAGCTTCCTGCTGATTCTCCTGTCTGTGACTCCTACCTTATGGCGGGAGTCTGAAACCACAGACGTGAGCCACATCTGGCTTTCACATGAGTTCCCAGAGTCAAACTGAGGTGCTCAAGCTGGTGTGCCACGTGCTTTGGCCCGCTAAGCCATCTTCTGAGCGCTGAGCCAACTGTGTGGTAGTGAGGTGACCAGTGCTGCACATGGAGAACCGGAGGGCAAGGAGAGTTGGTTGTAGCCAAGGAGATGAAAAGAAGGGGTTGGCTTGTGGAGGGGGAAAGTCCCGTAGACGTTGTGGGAGGCGGGAAGCACAGTGAGAACGAGATCGAGACAGTCGAGATGGTGTAGTGGGGGGATGGTATAGGATGGTTTCCTGCAGTCGGGTGTCAGGACAGCACGTGACAGTATAGTATGGAGAAGACAGTCAGCTCCGTTAACAAAATACCCATGCATAGTTAAGAAGAAGGAAGGTTTATTAGGTTGGCAGTTTGGAGGTTCAAAGTCAAGATTAAGTGGCCGTGGACAGAGTCTTAAGCCGTATGATCAGAAGGCAGCGTCTTGGATAAGGTTGTGTGCCAAGCGGGGACAGTGGGCACAGTCGTGACTGTCTCAGAAACCCAGCTGTCACTCCAGCAGAGAAGCCAAATGGGACATGGCTCCGCTGGATATGGAAGTCCAGATGGTGGCAGCAGAGGATGTATTTGTGGATCACTGGGGGTAGAGAACTGGGGCCATATGTGGGGAAGTTTGTCTTTAAAGGAAAGAGGTGGGGCTAAGCGTCCACTCCCAAGTGCTCTTCTAGGGTCGTGATTCATGCTGTGCCCACTGATGCTATGCCCACTGGTGCTGTGCCCACCGAGTTTCTTTCACTCACCTGGGCTCCGCAGATTCTCTTTTCACAGCCCCTACAACAAAGGTCAGAGCTCCTGTGACCTCCAAGTTCATATGAGTCACCACCAGTTTTTGTGACACCAGCTTTCTTTTAAGGTACCCTTAGGGATGTCTTTGTGTTTAATATTAATTATTGATGTTAATTATTGAATCTAGAACTACCTGTCGCCCACTCTAGCTAGCACTGTTCCTCGGTGGAGATCTTAGACTGCACAAAGGTAAGGAATGAGCCAAGCATTCATGTTGCCCTCTGCTTCCTGGTTCTGAGAACAGTGGGGTTAGTGACTTTAAGCTCCTGCTGCCTTAGCTTCCTCTCTGGGAAAGACTGTACTCTTACCTGGGAGCTCAAATAAGCCTCCCTCCCTCCCATTGTTTGTTCAGGGCACTTGATAGCAGCCACAGGAAAAGAAGCTAGCACAGACACCGAAGAGCCAAAAGGCACGGATTTTTTCAATCCGGCTGCTGCTTAGCCCGGTGTTTGGTGGAGATGGTTATTTTAGAAGAGTAAGGAGATATGAGCAGAACAGACCAGACAGTTGCTGTGCGTGTAATATCTTCTTGGTGCTGTGTTACGGGGTTCCTGTAAGCCCTCCAGCAAACTTCTACATGTGTGATCATTCACACTGTATGCTGAGGCTCACCAACCCCAGAGACCTTAAGTGGAGTTATAATCTGAGAATGAACCTGTTTTCCATGTACGCAACAAACTCTTAGCGTGGTGGCAGTGAGATGCTGGAAGATGTGGCCTTTCCTCTTCGGACTCAGGGACTTCACCACCGAGTACTGCCCTGTGTCCCCGAGGCACTGCCAGCAGAGCATTTCTCAGTCTGTGTGCACACCCTTTTCTGGCTCCTGTTTACCTCACAAAGTCCTACAAGACGGTGTCTGGGGATGATTCTTTTTTAAAATACTTTTTTCCCTTAAGTTTTGAGATGGTAAGTACAACATTTCCCCTTATCTTTAACAGTGGGTTACCCGATATCAAATAGTCAGCCCTGGTAAGACTTCTAAGACTTCTCATACTGAGAACGACTCGTTTCTCTTCCTTTATAACCTGATGGACAGGAAAAGTTTTTAGCATGTTTGCTGTGAGCGCTGGGCCTGCTGTGGTTTCTACTTGTTTAGATAGTCTGTAGAACACAGCTTACATTCTGTGCCATTGTTTCTATGTGTGGTAGTACAGTTTCTGACATAGAGAAGCAGGTAACACACCTTGTGTTAAAAGTTAGTTTAGAAATAGTTTTAGTGTGTTAAGTTCTATTCTGGGTAATTGGTAGCCAAAAAGGGAAGATTTATCTATTTATGTGTGTGTGTTTGTGTGTGTGTGTGTTTGTGTGTGTTTATGTGTGTGTGTGTTTGTGTTTGTGTTTGTGTTTGTGTGTGTGTTTGTGTTTGTGTGTGTGTGTCTGTGTGTGTTTGTGTGTGTGTTTGTGCATGCATGTGTATGCAAATGTGTGTCACTGCACACCTGTAGAAGGTCAGAAGACAATTTGGAGGGTCATTTCTCTCTTTTTACCCCTTGAATTCTGGAAATTCAATACAGGTTAACCAGTTTGGCAGCAAGAGCCTTTACTCCCTGAGCTATCTTGCCAGCCCTGAAGTGATTGTTTAAATATTCAGGATAGTTGATTCAAGAGTCTCCCTGATGTGAAATTGAATGAGTCCATTCTTCAAGAGTTGGAAGTGTTTATTCTAGTCATTGGTATTCAGGAGAACATGTCTCACAGTGTTGTTTCTGTGTTAAACACTGTGAAGATAATTTGTTTCAGTTTCTCTTCTTCTAAATATAGGTCTTAAAACCTGCATGTTGGCAGGTGTGTGTGTGTGTGTGTGTGTGTGCATGCATGTGTGTGTATGCGTATGTGTGTGTGGTGTGTGCATCCTGACAAAGCTTGGCCTTGGCCTGGAAGAGGAGAGAACCAAGGGTGAGTGCACATAGGACATTTTCCAGCTATTGAGTCATTAACAGGAATCTGGTTATGTGAAGAACGACTAATTTAGACGGCGTTTCTAATACCTTCAGAATGCCTCTGCAGCGAACTGTGTCTGTGTTATATGCTACTATGCCTGACTTTTATGTGGATGCCAGAGTGGGCTCCATGTCTGTGAAGTGGGCACTTTACCAACGGAGCCATTTCCCAAACTCATGCTTTATTTTTTTATTAGTTGAGATTATTTATGCAGCCCATGCAAATAGAATTTTATGGCAGAGGATTTTCAGAAGCCAAGAAATAAGATAAACTCATTCGCTTTAGTATTAATGGAGTGAAATTCGACAGTAAGGCCAAGCTATCATATGTATCTCCACTATGATCAGTGAGCTGTCTGGCTTTTTGCCTCTCTCTTTCCCTCTGGGTTTCTAATAAGCTCTGGTGACAGGAGGAATATTGGCTCCAGTGTGTGTTTGTCAGAGGAAGGAGAACATTAGTGGACAGCGTGGAAGAAAAATGAAGATCCCGCTAATTTCTCTTTAAAATAACCTTTTTAGAAACAATGGCCTAAATTATCTGCAGAAAAGTTTTATTATTTTTAATATTTTTACTATATTGTGTGTATGTGTGTGCGTGCGCACGTGTGTGTGTGTGTGTGTGCGCACGTATAAGTGTGTGTGGTGTGCATATGCACATGAGTTCCAGAGCACAGAGCATGCGAGGCGATTGGAAGAGAACTTGCAGGAGTCGGTTCTCCCTTCCACTATGTAGGATCTGGAGACTGAACTTGCGTTGTCAGACTTGGGGGGCAAGCGCTTTTCCTGCTGAGCCATCTCATTAGCCCATGCAGGCTGTGTGCTGAGCGTAAGGGACTCTGGATATTCAGAAGTCATCACTGCCCCTTTCTTTCATTCCTCCTTGGCTTGAAGAAGAATACAAGTGCTGTTCCCTGGAGTTGAGACTGACAAGAAATTTCACTTTAACTTTCAATAGTATTGAAATAACTTTAAAATAACCCACTAGAGGAACATACACAGACAGCTCTGGGAAGATGACAGAGGAAAGAGGATAGACAATGAAATCCAGAAAATAATAAAGAATCAGAGGTCGTGAGTTTGAGAAGGAGTGGGGGTGGCAGACACAAGAGGAGGTAGAGTGGGGGACGGAGGGGTGAGAAAACAAGAGAAAGGAAGAGCAGAGCTAAGCTTCACAAATACCCGTCACATTGTCAGAAAGAAACGCACCGTGTTCTCATTTTCCTTTGTATTTTAATTGTTGAGACGCACTTGAGGCAAGCACGAGTTTTAGAAGGAGCGGATGGTACGGTGAGAGGACCTATTATTTTTCTGACATATCTGAGCATAACTTGACATCAGAATGCCCGTATCTACTGGATACTTAAGGATATAGTTTCTGCAGAAAACAGTGATTAAATTAGGGACTTGATGCTCACGCGTCACGGTTGTACGACAGGTGACAAACACTCCAGAGAAACAACTCAGAGCAGGGAAGACCCACAGTGACTCATGATTTTGGACGACTCATTTCCTGGTACTTGGATCTGTAGAGAGACAGTGCACCATGGAGAGATGGCGGGGGCAGTAGGTGTCAAGGCCAAGGCATACCTTCCCAGGAACTCACGGCTAGGAAGAAAATATTGTAGCTAACATAATGTTAAAACAAAAGGGTATTTATCAAAGTTAACATAATGTTAAAATGAGCAATGTAGCAGGCTACTTGATAAATGGATAGCCTTTACAAGATAAAATCTTTTAGAACC
Source organism: Microtus ochrogaster (assembly GCF_000317375.1). NCBI lineage: Eukaryota > Metazoa > Chordata > Mammalia > Rodentia > Cricetidae > Microtus > Microtus ochrogaster. Next base: position 67,798,090 of record NC_022020.1, read on the forward strand.
AATAGTGCACAGGAGTTGGGAATGGTGGCTCGCACCTGCAACCCCCACTCTGGACAGGCAGAGGCAGGGAGACTGCGCAAGCTCAAAGCTCTCATGGTCTAAGCAGTGAATGACAAGGCAGCCAGGGCTGCATGGAAAAACCTTGTCTCAAAAAACAAAACAAAACAAACAAAACAAAACCGCATGCGCACAAACACGAAGAAATCCATACATTCAACAATTAGTAAAACAAGCAAAATGAGAATGCCAGTGAATTTGTTTGCTTTTGTTTTGCTTTTTGAGATAGACTTTCTCTGTATAGTCCTGGATGTCCTGGAACTCATTCTGTAGACCAGGCTGGTCTCGAACTTAAGGGGATCTGCCTGCCTCTGCCTCCCGGAGTGCTGGGATTAAAGGCGTGCACCACTCCCAGCAACTACTAAACTAACAAATTAGGGGAACTTAATAAACTCACCAGGAAGATTTCCTAAGACAGATATCAAATTGATATTTAAATTAGTAATGCAAAACAGTTTGGAAAAGTAGGGGCATTATTTCCTTAATTTGCCCTCCAACTTAGGGATGGGGTGACATTGTAATCAGGAAGCTACTGTGAGCATTTTAGTTTTAGCCATTTCAAGTATTAAGAATATGTAATGGGATAAATTTATTATAGGTGCATCAAATGCTCGGGCCAAACCAGCAGCTGACAAGCTCTTAGACCATTCTTAGTAAGTAAAAGGCAGGATAAAGAAGGAGAGGGAGCTCAGGGTCATTGGCCAAATTTGACAGCCCTTGAGTCCTGAAAGCAGAGCATATCCTTATTTCTAGGATAAGCAGAGGAGGGCAAAGAGCCTCGGATGATCCCTTGTGGAGGACCGAGAGCTCGAGCATGCAGAGTTTGGTGTCCGGTGTCTGGCCTGTGCCCCCTTCAGTGGTGTGGTAAGGCTGGTACAATCTATAATCCTGGCACTTCTCAACAGACAAGCCTGTAGGCCTGTGGGCATCACAGTGGCTCCTTTTCCACTCTGTTGTCCACCGAAGGGCATGAGCATGAGTCGGGGACAAAACTGTCCCAGCTGACTTGGCAGAAGGCTGTGCTGCATGCTGCCCTGGCCAAGAAAACCAGTTTCTCCCTCAGTTGGTGCGGTCTATGTTAATCAGAGCCTTTGCCACTCTGACAAAGGAACTGAGCAGAGCAACTCTAACAGCGGAATATCTGTGTTGACTCGTGGCCCAGAGGTCTCAGTTGGTCACGGCGTGAAGGGCACTGGAAGGCAGGTCAGATCTCCCCATGGTGTGGAGGAAGGAGACCCCACCCAGAGAGAGAGAGAGAGAGAGAGAGAGAGAGAGAGAGAGAGAAAGAGAACGCACGCACGTCTGGGCTAACATGTATCTACTTTCGCCTCTACTATGGCAACAGTGTCCCATCTACAGCACGGTGTTGCCCATGTCCTAGAAATGTCCTCTTTGACACACTCAGAGATGATTTTACTAGCCTCCTAGCACTTCTGAATTTAATCAAATTAACAATCAGGATTATCCACCATGATTCTTACACTTCAAGGTTCCTGCCCTACCTGCTTCATGCTCAAAAGAGTCTACAGTCCAAATGTCATGATTTCATCTTCTGGAGATAAATCCACAGACCTCAGCAGCTTAGCTGACCTCATGTTTGAGAACACGTACCTGCTCCTGCTGACCCTTGAGCAATGCAGGCCACCGTGGAGGCAGGTTGAGGAACTTAAGTACTCTTGGTTGTACGGGCCTCTCTGTAAGACTCCAAGGCCAACTCTGTGAAAAACATGCCCGTGGTTGAAGTTCAAGGGCTGAGGGACTTTGGGCATGTGGAGACTGTCTCCTTAAAAAAGACCAGGAAACTGGGAGAACATTCCAGTTGTGTCTGGAGCTCCCACAGGCCTGGGCTTTGGAGAGTACTGGGCAGGTGGGGCATTTCTAGTCAGCATTCCTCTTGCTGTAGTGAACATACACACAGGGTTCACTGCCAATGAGTCTAAGTAGGTAGTCACAGGCAGTGGTTAAGAGCTAAGGGAGGTTTACTGTTTATAACAAATAATGAAAATGTGTGTGTGTGTGCATGCATGTGTGTGCGTGTTTGTGTGTGTGCATGTGTGCGCGCATGTGTGTGCATGTGTAGGGAGGGCATAAAGATGTGTTCTTCCAAACAGGAAGGCCAGGGTCTTTGGTTGAGGAAACTTGTACGTATTTCTAAGGGATTGGCTCCTCATCGCATGTAGCGGCAGCACACCCCTGTCTGTGCTGAGCTCTAAGTCCCAGTTCTGCATATTGATGTTGAAATACATGGCAGATGGGAAGGGTGGAGAACTTGTTTGTATAATGAGCAAAGTTTACCCTTGCTCACCTACCAGGGTGGCTCAGAGTGCGTTGGAGGATTTTGATTGGTTCGTTGTAAGTTCCTTTGGAAGATTTTGTTTAAAACATACAAACAACTTAGAAGGCAAAGTCACGGTTGTTTGACAGGGCAGCTTACGCCCTCCTCCCAAATGTGGGAGACTGCCCGTGATACGGCTTCCCACTCGCTAGCAGTTTGGCCTTCAGATGAGCAGAGCTCACAAGAGAGCTCAGAACCTCATACTTGAGAATGCAGGGAAGTCTTGCTGGGGGTTCTCAGAGCCTGGAGGAGGAATCACTCTAATGAAGGACATGGTTGTGGCAACTCTGGGACCCGTGGTAATGATACTGTGCTCAGTATCTTGGTGGAACTCAGGTTTCTTAGGATTCAAATCCCAAACCATAGTAAGGACCCTTACAACAAAATGAAGCTGAGAGAGGCAGGGCCAGGAAAGGAGCTGACAAAAGATTACTCCAGAAGGAGACTTGTTAGGAGAGAGAGTGTTCACCACTGGCGTGGTGGCAGGGTCAGACCTTGAAATGGGAGAACAGCCAGGAGGAAAGATAGCTCCCCACACCAGAGAAAGCATGACCTTTCCAGCAGAGAGAGAAGCAGAGAGACAGAGGAGATAGAGAGACTCCAGTTTGCTAGACTGGCTGGTCAGTGAGCTCAGGGAGCCGCCTGTCTCTCTGACTTCCCCAGCCCACTTCAGTGCTGGCCTCACTGGTGCAGCCACCACACGGTTTGAAACCTCTGGTTAAGCTCAGAGGTCTCTGGAGAGACTCTTTTGACTATAAGAGTCAAGTGTTTACAGCCCGAAGTCTTTTAAGAGGGTCCATGAAAGGAAGGTCTGGGACAGCAGCCTATTCACCCTTGAATGTAGGCTGAAAGTCAGTTTTAGTGCCTGGCACCTCCTCAGACAGCATGGCAAGGAAGGCTGAGCTGGCCCTAGAGACACAGCTCTGTGCTGCTAAGAGCTGTAGTAGAGTCTGGTTATTTCTTAGTGCTGAAAGTTCTAAAGATCTCCAAACAAGGGCATTCTGAGTAAGATCATAGCATCTGTAGCCAACATTGAAACAATAACAGGATATTCTGAGCACACACAGGTTAATGTATCCCACTGATTCTAGTGTATTTTTAAAAAATTACAGTTGTATCTCACCCATGGGTGTTTAATAAGTGGAAAGGAAGGTTACTGCATAGGCGTGAGTTGGGGGAGTCCTCCCGCCTGTGGAGACAGCTTCACCTCTCTGTAGTATCAAGAGGAACGGATCATTCGGGAGGATCTGCATTATAAGACACTAAACCTGTGTGAGAGAAGAATGCAGCTGTCTAGACAGGAAAGCGAACCGACTCTGTCTACGACCCAGAGGCGGAAGGGTGGTCAGCACATAGGTTTTTCTTATCTCCGTGGGATACTTGATTTTTTTCACATGTGTGTAAGTGGGTGGTGGATGCACAGGAGTGTAGACGTTCACGTGTCTGTTTGTGTTTATGTGAAAACAGCAGGATGTCTGGGATCTTCCTCGATTTTCTGCCTCATTGCCCCAAGGCAGAGTCTCTCAGAGCCAGAAACTCATTGTTTTGGCTGGACTGGCTGACCAGCAGGCTTCTGGGATCTGCTCCTTCCTATCCCAGCCTCTCCCCACTGCTGTGGTTACAGACATGCACATCCATGGCAGCTTCTTACATGGGTGCTGGGATTCGAACTCAGGTCCTCATGCTTGTAGAGCAAGTGTCTTTACCCATATGAGCATCTCCCCAACTCCTTGAACATTTTCCTGATTATACTCTTGTTTGCTGTGCAGGTACCCAGCTTGTCTCCTCACAACTTTCCATAAATTCAAGGGCTGCATATCACGTGTTATATATCCTGCTGACAATTGATTATTAAAAGCTTCATGATTTTCTAAAAAGAACATTTATATAGTTGCATTCTTTATCGTATGTGTGCTATAAATAATGTACCATATTAATACAGACTCAGCCTTTTCTAATACTAATAAGTTTTTCTGCTTCTGTGACCAGCAGCCAGAACAAAAGACTGTAGTTCGGAGAATGAAAAAGGAATTTATAAATACCAATAAAATTAATTATTTCTTGCCTTGTTAATCTTTTGTGTGTGTGTGTGTGTGTTTAAATTTCCATTAAGTTGTGGGCAAATCAAAGATCATCAACAAACCTGCAAAAGTGCTGCAATTTTAATTTTCCCTAATGGTATAATTTGTATGCAGTCACATGCATGGATGGATGGCAAGAATATGTTTGAGAGGTTTGGGCAGGTCTTTGTCAAAGTAAACAATATTTCTTTTACCCCATCTAGTTCCTCCTTGTTCCTTTCAGGCCAGCTGTGCCCCATGCCAAGGCAGCTTCAGTTCCTTTTGTCATTGCTGTAATGTCTTGTTTTGAAATGTCGTGTAAATTGAACCATACTTCTGCAATCCTTGGCTATGACTTCTCTCGAGAAAGCTCTCTGAGGTCCTTGGTGCTATTTGGTGTGTTGGTGACAGATTGCTTGCTTGCTGTTACCTGTAATCACCAAGTAGACCAGTTGTCTGAAAATGCAATTGCTTAACTATTCCAAAGACAGCTGGATACTTGGGTTATGTCCAGTTTGGAGCTATGGTAAAATGAGGCTTCCATGCACACTCCTGTGCAAACACTTTGTGGACATGTTTTCTCCTGCTTTGGAGCAGGTGTCCAGAAATCGGTTTGCCTTTCTTTTCCTTTAAAAA
>NC_022020.1:67804017-67812358 GCF_000317375.1 Microtus ochrogaster
GGTGTGAGAATTAGCCTAGAAGAGGCTAGATAGAAATGGGCCAAGTGGTGTTTAAAAGAATACAGTGTCCGTGTAATTATTTCGGGGCATAAGCTAGCCGAGCAGGCGGCCGGGGTGCTGGGAACGCAGTCCTGCCGCTCTTATTACTACAATCATCTATCGTGCGTGTGTGTGCCTGCATATGCACAGATGTGTTTGACTGCACATGTGGAGGTCAGATAAAACCTTGTGGAAGTACACTCTCTCCCTTCCACCATGTGAGGGTGTGGGGCTTGAAGTCAGGTAGATCCTCAGGTTTAGTGGCAAGCACATTTTTTAAAATTTAGCCTACTAAGACATTTCATTGCCCCCACACGGATCTTTTTAAGTCCATAATTTGAATGTGTGTTTAAGAAACCATTACTTTTCTCATTCCTGTTTTCCATAACTCTGTCTTCCTGTCCCGACAGGTGTAAGAACAGAGTGGGCCACCAGGCCCTAACACTCCATCCAGTACAGTGGACCACGTAGTGACTCTCTTAAGTGAGAAGGATGGTTGGATGGGACATGAAAAGGCACATCCAGGGGTGAGATTGAAAGTCTTCTGTTGTGTGTGGAGACAGAGATGTAGGCTGATCAGGATACAGTATATTGATGAGCATTTTTTTCACACACTACCTATTTCTATAACTTACATTTTAAATAAAATGTTTATCATTTTAAAAATTAGTTTGTTTCTTGCTTTATTATTGGCTTTTGTAGTTTTCTTTACATCCTAGAACTGAATCCAGATTTATATATGATAAATCTTACCTTTCCCGTCTCTTCTCTTGTTTGCTCTCTTCTAACCTTTCTTTATTTTATTCCTTTTTAAAAACATCATATCTTTTAGCCCTGACTAATGTCAAGCTCACTGTGTAACTGAAGATGACCTTGAACTCAGGATTTTGTCTCATTATTCACAGGTTCTGGGATTACATATATGAGTCATGACTAGCTTTGTCTTTTATTTTTTCTTTCAGTAAAAAATTGCATTCATTGGTTTAGCGTATTTGTGTGCACATGTGTCTGTGTGTGCACACATTCACTTGGCATGCATAGCGAGGCCATAGGACAATTTGGGGAATTGGTTCTCTTCTTTCGGTCCTCGGGACTGACAGCAAGTCAGTGAGCACTTTCACCTGCTGAACCATCTTTCCCGTCCTGTCCTTTTATTTTTCTTAATCTTCTGAAGGGAGGAGCTTTAAAAATTTTTGTTAAATAGATCATTTTTCTTTATCATTTTTGTGTAAGGAATATTTGTCTGGAGAGTATGAAATGTTTCTCATCCCTGTAAATCCTTAATATTTTAAGCCTTTATGCCATGGGGGATAGTAGACACAGGGGATATGAAAGGAAAAGCAGGGGAGGGAGCCTCGCTGGTGAAGGGGGAGGGAGAGGATACAGAGCGAGAGAGAGAAAGGCAGGTAAATAACACTGGGGATGTTTGAGAGGGGCATAAAGACATATTAGTTTATAAGCTTTCTTAAAACACAGGCACACAAGACACACAGACACAGGCACAAACACAGGCACACACAGGCACACACACGCACACACACACATGCACGTTTTAATGGAGTTATGACATACAGGATGGTGATGTTCCCCTCAGGAGCCATAGACCAATTAACAAAACCTCCAGTATCTGGCATGGGAAACCTGCCTTTTATTTTTTTAGTCAGGGGAATCCAAAAGTCTCCGAAACAGCACAGACGATAGCTGTTTCCCTTGGTTTCCTTCCAGAACGTAAAGATAAGAGCCCCTTGCTGAAGACGGAACAGGCTCTGGGCCCAGGACTCGAAGGAACTGAGCTGGAAGTGACTAGAAAAGCTCCTTACTGAGAGTCAGCGCTCATATCTGAAAGATCTGTGCTAGGTGCCAAGGGAGAAAGGCAATAATAGTCCTGCCTACTACTTAAACACGTGACATTGAGAAACACAGAAAAGCACATGATGCCCAAATGTGAGGCTGCCCATCTTTAGGGGTAGGGTTTGGAGAGAGAACGGAAGCCTCTTCAGCCTCATTTTCCAGCATCGACTCCAAAAGAAATTACAGTGATTTGCTTTGAGAAATACAAAATGTCTGTGCGTATTGTGATGCTTTTAGCAAATGAGGCAGAGACAGCCTTCTCTAGAAGGGCTAAGTGGATGTTTGCTCCCTAGTGGCACTAGGCATGGACTCTGAGCCCCTTCAGTGTGTGAAGTGTGTGTGTTGGGGGGTGGGGGGGCGCAGCCTAGTACTCAGTGGGAGGGAAGGGCTGAAGGAGGTTCTGGGTACTGCGGTGTGGTTCCTGCCAGAGCTGGTGCTACTCCAAGTCCCCGAATCAGATGGTGGTATGCTGTGACACGTACAAAACATGCGCCTCTGCCATTTTCTTTGAAAATGGAAAAGCGGAGGATGTCTCAGTGGGTAACATGCTTGCTTAAGGACCTAGGTTGGGATCCAGTATCCACATTAAAGACTGAGTGTGGTTGTGTAAGCCCATAACCCAGCACTGGGCAGGGATAGGCAGAGGGCAGAGTCAGGCAGACCTCTGGGCCTCACTGCCCGGGTAATCTCACCAAATCAGGGAGCTCCAGGTCCAGTGAGCAATCCTGTTTCAAAAGAGTTAGTTGGAGAAGCAACTGACAAGATTGATGTCGACCTCTGGCTTCCACGTGGGGACAGGTACTTCTGCACATATTGTGTGCCTATACACATGATAAATACGTTAGTTAATTGGTAGGAAAATCTAGGTGTATTCTGGCAAGTGAGTACTCTGGCATTATTAGTAGGAATTCTCTTGCATAGCCGATAACCCCGCAACATTTTAGGAAAGATTTAAAGCAGGGAAAGACAAAGGTCCCTCTAGTGCCCCGGTTCACAGCTCAGATCTGCCGCCTCTTCCCAGTTGTCTCTGACCCAGCCCCGAGGGAGGCTGCCAGCAATTTTATTCCCTTAGCTTTATCATGACCATGATGCCAGGAGTCTGCATTTCTTCTGAGATGATTGATTTATGCTTACAATTCTGTTTCGGTTTTCACGTGTGATATTTGGGGGTTCGAAGTATTTCATTTTAGCAACAGGAACTTCAATCTTCCCTGACAAGCCTGTGCAATCTTTTTTCCTCATACCTTGAGGATTTCTTTCTATGAATTCAAGATCTGTTTTGTTCCCTACAGTAAGTCTCAGGCCACCACCACGCTTTTGCGAGGACTCTGGGCTTTGGTGGTATAGACTCAGCTTCATGACGGGCTTTCCCAGCATTCAGTGGGAATGATCTGCAATTTTTATAATTTTGAAGCCATTAATTAACACCAAGAAGGGACACATTGTCTTACATCACAGATCCAGCAACTGTCACGGGTGAGCTGCACCGAACCTTTGACTTGTGAGGCCTAAGGGCTGTTTCACTCCACTGGTTGCTTAAATGTCCTGGGTATTGTAGTGAACGGATCTTGCGAATGCAGTTGAGTTCTTTCTTTCTTTTTTGTTTTGTTTGTTTGTTGTTTTGAATTAGTCAGGGAGTTTGTCCTGGTCACATCCAATCAGGTGAGGCTTACACAGAAGAACCCTTTTAGAAATTGTGACTTCCGGCTTATAGCTATGGGTGGCAGCCTGTCTGCTCTCCTATTTCCCTGTCTATCTACAGACTTTAAGTTTCTTAGAGTGTGATCTTAACTGAGTCAGTGAGGTGTTTGTTATAGTATCCACACCATAGGTATGACTACTTTCTTCTCTAACTGAAGGGCAGCTCAAGCACCCACACCGCATTTCCACGACAGGATTTCTTCAAGTCTTGCTCCAAATACTCCTTTCTTTGCAGATTATACGCCATCGTACATTGGCATATTTATGCTTTTCATCTATAAAATAGTTTGTTTCATGGACAAAGGATGCTTAAGAGTAGCAGTCAGTGTTACCACCATTCACTAATGGGTACGGTTAAGTTTTTCCCACAATGCTTGGGAGAAAGCTTGATGGAGTTAGCTTGGTCTGTGCAGTGGAAAAACAAATCAGGAGACCCAGTCTCAAACAACGTGAAAGGCAAGCAGCAACGTGGCGGCACCGAAATGGAGGCTGTTTCTGACCTCCACATATGCCTGAAACACATGCGCACTCACATTCACACATGCATACACATGAACGAATAGTATTTATTGTATGTGTGTGAGAGAGAGAGAGAGAGAGAGAGAGAGAGAGAGAGAGAGAGAGAGAGAATTATTGTACATTTCAATAGGACCAGATGTCAGAGCGATGCATCGAATATTCTTACGGTGCAGCTGTGACTGCTGCCAGGTGTAAGTCCTGAATCAACTGTGTATTTTATTTCCAAGCCCCACTGACGTGGTACTCTGGCTGTAATAGCCTGTAGCATTGTATATTTTTCTTAGAAGTCTTAATAAACAACCACAAACAAGCTGTACCTTAAAGTATCTAATGACACATTTGGAATGTCTTGATTCAGCACAAACAAAACAAAACAACAAACAAAACCAAACCAAAAATAAACCCCAAGCATTTGGCAGTAATAGAAGTTAGTGAGCAGTGCAGATATTTCAGTTAGGAATGGAGTCGGGTCCTAGGCTTTGGTGAGTGGTAAAGTCATCGTCAGCAACTCTACAGTCTCTTGAAGGTGGAAAGACCTCCACCCATTTTTACCTGGTGCTTCATTTCCAAGTTTAGTGCCAGAAACAAACCACACCATTGCAGTTATTCAGTTTTCTAGACTACTTGCCATACTAGTATAAAAATAACTAACACTTGAGTGGACATGGTGTCTGGTAGTCAGTCTAAAGGTGCCCATTCCTACTGTGCCAGGCCCTGATGGCTGCTCTGCCTGTATGTCTGAAGGTAGATGTGGAGGCCCAAAAATGTGAGCCTGTTTCCACACTGACCAAAGGTTAGAGTTGGAACTTCTCTAGTCCTTCAAGATTATTGTGTTTCTACATGAAACAAAGATCCCACCTAGATTTAGTTCAGAGAGTTAGGTTCTCTCAAGGTTATTGTCACCAGGTGTGGCTAATAGCCAGAACTTGTACTCCAGGAATAGAGAAATAGAGGCGTTTCTACCTCAAACATAAGTCTAAGGATCCAACTAATTCCAGTTCCCTTAAGGAGATAACATTGGACTCCATCCAGGGAGTGGTTTGCCTACAGAATATTTTGGTCTAGGGTGCAAGCGTGACTTGTTTTGTTCTAGCAACAGAATGTTTAACTATGGCTGCAGCCTGTGACCTTCAGCTGGTCTGTCCACTTCCTTGTACCATGTTGATGCAGTCTTTTGTGCTCAGGGGTGTTTTAAGCAATTGGAAATTAAATGCAGGGCAATTCCAGTACTCACTGGAACTCCCTCCTGATACTATCCTATATGTTTCTCCATTTTATTTTCAGTATTATTCAGTATTTACTAATATTTTCTAAATCCCAATGCCCAACCCTGGCAAGAGGTATTTTTATTGAGGATGGTCCCCAAGAGGTGGACACAAAGGAGTTCCTAGAGAGGATAGCATCATCATACTATCATTTCTTCCCACAGTGAGGGAAGCTGCCTTGTTGTTACCTGTTGCAGAGTTTGCAACTAGCTCAAAATAGTCCACAGATAGGCAGAAGCTCAGGAGCCCCTTCCCCACCTCTCCCTGATGATCTACAGGCAGTTCAGGGTTGCTGGGGCAGCGATAGGCATTCTCTTTAGTAGTATTGTCACTGGTAAGTCATCCACAGTCTTGTAAATAATGGATCCATATCTGTAAGAAACCCTACTTTTACTTTTACGTATTAGTTTATACACACACACACACACACACACACACACACACACACACACACACTGAAAATGAGATGAGTAAGGAGACCAGAGAGAGTGGAATGACACAAGGTAGTGTGATGGGAGGTAAATATAATCAAAATCTATGATATGTGTATAAAAATGTCACAGTGTAACTCACTGTTAAGTATAATATATGCTAATTAAGAATATGTCAAAATTTAAAAACTAACAACTGAACCCAGGTTTTTTTTTCTGAACCCTGATTTTGTGCAACCATTTGCTTACTCCTGTTGAACTGCTTGAGGCATGGGAACCTAGGGAATCAAAGAAAATGTGATACTCTAACAGATGTTACTTCCATCGCCATAAATAAAAAATCCTTTGTCTTTGACTCAGACAGTGAAATAGTACAAATTAGTGTGTTAGTTCCAAGTAGGGTAAAATCTCAGGCCCTTGGTATTTTTACGAAGCAATATTGAGGGTGATCACAACCAACATTTATTTAGTAATTCCCATCCCAATTGTGTCATTGTACCAAAGACTTTAGTGACATTATAAGCTAAGTGTTTCCTTGGATCGTGTGCAGTTGGAACCTGTCTTCACGAAGTGAGGGTTTGCTTTTATCTCATGAACAAGAGCCTAGAACTAGACAGCTAAACTTGGCTCATCAGGGAGGGGGCACAGATGCCTCCTGGAGAACGTGCTTTCGTGATGCTGGGCAGAGTTTATGCAGAAGAACTTAGCCAGGGTACGGGTTTGGATGAAAAGATTGTCCGAGGTCTGGTCCCCAACAACCAAGGCAGCTGAGGCTTTTAGATTGTTTTTTACACGGTGAGATGGAGTGGAGATGCTGTTAGACCAGACGAAGGCTCTTGCTTCATCCTTAAACCATGTTTCCGCCTCCTGACTGGGGCTTACCACGTTCAGCATGACGTGCTGGTTTCTCTCACCTCTTCTACTTTCCCCTCAAACTTCTGCCTCCTTCCCACCCTACTCACACTGTCTTCTCACTTGACTTTGATAACTGGAATGCTGTGAAGAAAATCTCCACATCCTTCTCCCACGTGTCTCCGGGCTCACCACTGGCTCTGCCTTCCCATCTGTTACTATCAGGGCTTCCGGGGGTACAGTCCCTGCACCAGCTGTAGCAGTGCAACTCAAAGACTCAGAAATGCAAATTCTCAGTTCCTACCAGAGAATTAACTACACTAGGAGGAAGAACCAGTAACCCCCATTTGTGACCTGGCCTCCCTGCTAGAGTTGACTGAAATGTCTAGAAGGAGCCAGAATCATTTGTTTTCCCTTTTAGTTATCCACGTTGGACATTTTGCCACAGTGATGCCAAATACGCCCAACACAGTGCACATGTAATCTGTCAGACCCTTCACACAAGCACTCCTATTTCCTTTTCATAGTTCTGGAAGCTGAGGCTGAAGGAGCAGAGATGCCCAAGCCTATGCTGCTGGTAAGATGCAGAAATAAGATTAACTCTGCACTTTTGGGCTCTATCCTGTTCCTACCAAAGACCACATACAAGTCACAATGTCTCTCCATTTCTCTAGTTAATCAATGGACACCACTTTGTAAACACTGTTCTTAATAAAACAGGATGCTAGATTCCTTGGATGGATTTTTTTCATGCTTTTTCATGAATTCAATATTCCAATAATCACAGTGAGATGTAATCACATGAAAACATGACTAGTAAATTAACTAAATCAAGTCAATGCTCTCAGAGCTCAGAGTAAGCTCAGGGCTTGTCTAAGGAGTGACCTTGGTCTTAAAGAATGGGTCCACAGGGGGAAATAGGGAGGAATATTTTGATCGCAAGAAAACTGCCTCTGCCTTAGTAGAAATGATGCCCTTGCTCAGGACAAAGTCTAAGAATCAATACTAGAGAGATTAATTATAACTTTAATGCATCAGGACACAAATGGAGATGGATGCTGGTTAGGATGATAGATGAATGTGAGTTTATAGCCATTTCAGCTCATTAATAAATAGAAAATCATTAAGTCGCTAAAATCAGGGATGCAGAGACCCCCACCCCCAAGGACAGTGCTGACCTTTGTATGATAGTTATTCTTCCTCCAGGATACTTCGTGCATCACACCTACATAGCCTTGGGATGCTGCTGGACCAATGATAAAAGTCCTAAACTTTGTAGCTTTTTAGTGGTTACTTATTTATTTGAAAATAAATTTTTGTTTTCTCTGGTTCTGCAGTCAATCCTAACTGCTCTTGCAGCCACAGTTGGTTGGCAGCACGGCTGCATGAACCAGAAGGCAGCATTTTTGGACTGCTCTAATGGGCTTGTTGTATTAAAAAGCAAAACAGTTTTTTTTTTCCCATTGAAAGCATTACCTATGCATCCCCACATTTTCTGGCATCTTAGGGGACATGAGACATTGCACAGATAAGCTCACACTCATTAAGGACGTTTAGAGAACAGGCTATTCAGAAACTAAAGTTTATAAATCAATCGGAGTGTAGAGCCAGTGGGTGGTATTTGGTAGGGGGGGGGAGAGAGAGAGAGAGAGAGAGAGAGAGAGAGAGAGAGAGAGAGAGAGA
>NC_022020.1:67812458-67820135 GCF_000317375.1 Microtus ochrogaster
AGGGACAGAGAGACAGAGACAGAGAGACTGAAAGATCTCTTAAGCTCTAATGCTCAGATTTGAATATTCTTTGCTCTCAGAGAAGAAGGATGGATGTTGGGGACTCTACACCCCTGGCTCTCACACCATCCACTGACTCAGTTTGCTCTGGGCTCACTTTTCAAGCACACTACTGCTTCCCTGCTTATTCCCAGCCATTGATGGTCTCTGTGTTCTTGACTTGGCTGAACTTCCTTGATTATTCAGAAAGTAAAAGTACACAAAGTCAGACAATGAGAAAATTGAGGGCTTATCCTCCAGGGGCATGACTGCAATTTCTTGACCCTGAGAGTGGAAGGGGTTGTAGCACAATTAATAAAAACCTAGAGAGAGAATTTGGGGTCCAACCTGAAGGTCAGAAAAGCAGAACAGCCAGCCACTTGCTCTGACTTCAACCTCAGTCCAAAATGATGATCCTGCCTCCAGGAATCTCAGAATGAGACCGTGTGTGAGAGCTGTCTCCTTCCCTTTTATATTCCTCTCCAGGGATGGGATTAAGGGCATGTACCACTACTGTATGGTTTCTGTGGTGGCTACTGGGATTAAAGGTGTGTGTCCCCACTGCCTGGTCTGTGAGGCTGACCCAGAGGGGCTGTTTTACTCTCTGATCTTCAGGCAAGCTTTGTTTATTAAAATCCAAATGAAATGTCACGACAGCTTCATTTATTAAAATGCAAATGAAATGTCACTACAAGGGACAGCTGCTCACAAGTATTCTGCTGACTTCCAGAACACTACTTTCCAGTTCTCTTCAGGACAGTGGGGTCATGTGACTAGTTCCAGCAAATGAGAATTGATGGAGGTGTCTTGGGAACTTCTGGCCTTGAAGTGTGTGTGTGTGAGTTTTCAACTATTTTTGATTTCCTTGCTGGAACAATCCCAAGACTACATGTTGAGATAAATCCAGCTTGCCACCACGAGTAGCTGCAGGGAGGATTTCCCTGGGTTTCCTGATGCTGTGTAAGAAAATTCACTTCTCTTAAATTTCTGAAATTTTTTGTTATCAATGCAGAACCTAACTTCTTTTGAGAAATTTAGAAGCCATTTATAAACGTGTTCCCAAGTGAAATATATGCCCTGTGAATTCTCCTATTGTTTCTCTGAAGACACACTTGGTAAAGTTAAAATGAAGCTTATTTCTTAATAACAGAGTATTGCAAGAAGGTAGAAAGCCATTCTAGAACTGGGTCAGAAAAAAGAGTTGTTTGTAGTTGGAAAGAACAAGAGACCTAGAGAAATAGGATTAGCCAGGTTTTTTTAAAAAATATTTATTTATTTATTATATACACAATATTCTGTCTGTGTGCATGACTGCAGGCCAGAAGAGGGCACCAGACCTCATTACAGATGGTTGTGAGCCACCATGTGGTTGCTGGGAATTGAACTCAGGACCTCTGGAAGAACAGGCAATGCTCTTAACCACTGAGCCATCTCTCCAGCCCTAGCCAGGTGTTTTGCCTGGAAAATTTTCAATGCTGGAAAAGGAATAGGATTCAAATTTAGAGACTCAAGGGCCAGTAACTAAGTTGGGGAGATGGGTTGAATAGAAAACACACAGGTTTGTGAGTGCAGGACTCAAAAATTAAGAAGATTGGAGTAAAAGAGTCAAAAGCACAAATATCAGCAAATACATTAAAACATGTATAATGTCATTCATCAGAGGATGCTAAAGTCCTTTTTCTCCATTGCTCATTAGATGCTTAGTAACTATGGGTATAAGAAGGTGGGAGAGGGGAGGGGAGGGGTTTGCGACAAACACAAGGTCCTCTGTCTCCAAGAAGGTACAATCTACTCTGTAAAGGACCAGGTTAGGAGACACCCTTCTGTGATCTATGCAGGACAATAGTAACCAGAATGACAGCTAAGGAGGCCTTCCCCAGTTACCTGCATAACCCTCTTACCTTGCAAATAAGAGACCAAATTCGTTGACAGTACTGAGAGGGACAGGCATGCCTGTGGTCCCCTCAGCTTGGCCTTTTCCTGGCCACGTCTTTCTGACTTCCGAGCCTAGTTTCTTCAAATTTGTGGGCCATCCTTCGCAGTTTATGGGATATGATAAGACAGGTTTTGCTGGAACAAGGAAGGCTGACACCTGACCTTTCTTGTTCAGTGGCTCTTTTTCTCTTTTAATACCATCTATGTAATTTCTCTTCTGACTCAGGTCTTTTAAATTCAGAATTTCATTCAAAATACAGAATTTATGATTCATCAGTCTTACACAGGGAATTTTAAGACTAAATACAGATGATTTTTCATGCTTTGAGTTCCACTTGCTGACCGTGAAATATGAGACGGTAGGGCTGGCATGATCATGAGTGTTAGACAGTGCGCAAAATCGCCGCTCTGTGGCCAAACTCGCACAAAATCGCCGCTCTGTGGCTGAACTCTAGGGTCACAAAGTAGCTTGGTGGTGACTGCTCTGGTGTAACCTGGAGAACCACGAGTGGTTTTCCAATAAATCTGCAATAACATAATTTATACACGACGGCAATTAAAGTAACGAGAGAATCTCGGAGAGTAAATATTTTATCTAGTGAATTAACCATGCAAGACTCATTCACAAATGCTAATTACGATACCGAGGTTAAATCCCTGTGTGTTATGAAGTCAGCTTCTGCTCAATAATCAAGTAGATAAAGACTAATGATGCAGGGCTTGTATTTTGATTAACTGTCATCCCTTCTTCCCAAAATGTGCGATCACTTATAACGGCTAAGGGGGCATCTCTGTCCTGAGGTTGGCAGCAGAGTGACAGTGGGTTTATCCCTTTTCTGCACATTCTCTTCCATGATCCATGACTTTACTATCCCTGGGTAGCTTTCTAGATTTTTTTGTATCAGGAATGATTTCCCCTTGTGGAATGTGTTTTAAGTCCAATTAGAAAGCTGCTGGTTACAACCAAGTTATGCATGCCACTATCGTTACCTTAGAGTGATTGTGCTATGCTGGTTTTTACAGACCAAAGTCATCATAGCTAGGTATGGCCTTTGGTTGCTTCCCTCTTTTGGAAGCTTGCACAGTGTCTCCTGGTACCATGGAAGCTAGCTCTTTATGTATTTTGGATATAAGCCCTCTATTGTATGCATAGTTGTTAAGAGCCTATCCCATTCGGTAGGCTGCCACTTTGTCTGAATGATGGTGTCCTGTGCTGTGCAGAAGCTTTTCAGTTTCATGAGGTCCATTTATTAAATGTTGATCTTAGTGCTTGCACTAATGGTGTTCTGTTCAGAAAGCCTTTTTCATGCCAGTGAGTTAAAGGCTATTCTCCATTTCTTCTTTTCTATCAAGTTCAGTGTATTGGTTTTATGCTGAGGCCTTTGATCCACTTGGAGTTAAGATTTATATAGGGTGATAAGAATGGATCTAATTAGATTCTTCTATGTGCAGTTTGACAAACACTATTTGTTGAAGATGCTGCCTTTTTCCAGTATATATTTCTGGCTTGTTATAAAAACATCAGATTTTCATGGGTGTGCGGATTCATGATTTTATCTCAGAACTTCTGTTTTTGTGAAAAGATCACACTGTTTTATTATTATTAGTGCACAGTACAAGTTTAAATTGGGTCTGGTGGTGCACACCAGTTCTCTTATTCTTCAGAATTGTTTTAGCTATCCCTGGTTTGTTCTTGTGTGTGCATTTCCATATGAAGCTGAAATTGTCCTTTCAGGATTTGTGAAGGATTGTGATGGTGATTGCATTGACTCAGTGGTTTGCTCTTGGTAGAAATGGCCATTTTCACTATATTAATTCTGCTGATCTACGAGAATGGGAGAACCTTCTTTCTTCTTATGTCTTCTTCAATTTTTTTCTCCAATGTCCTACCATTTTTTATCATATAAGTTGGTTACAGTTCTCCCAAGATATTTTATATTATTTGAGGCTATGGTGAAAAGTGCTGTTTCTGACTCTTTCTCAGTCTGCTTGTCATTTGTATATGGGAAGGCTGCTGATTTTATGAGTTTATTTTGTACCTAGCTACTCTGCTGAAAGTGTTTATTAGTTGCAGAAGTTTCCATGTGGTATTATTAGGGTCACCTATGTTTCCTATCATATCATCTAAAAATAATAATTTGATTTCTTCTTTTCCAATTTGTATCTCCTTGAATTCCTTTAATTATTTTATTGTGATCTCTAAGACTTCAAGAACTATATTGAATAGATACAGAGAAAGTGGACAAACTTGTCTTGTTCCTGATTTTAGTGGAATTACTTTGAGTTTTCTCTGCACTTAAGTTGATGTTAGCTATGGGTTTGCTGTAAACTGCCTTTATTATGTTTAGGTATGTTTCTTGGCCACGCGGTGGTGGCGCACACCTTTAATCCCAGCACTCTGGAGGCAAAGGCTGGCGGATCTCTGGGAGTTCAAGGCCAGCCTGGTCTACAAGAGCTAGTTCCAGGACAGGCACCAAAGCTACAGAGAAACCTTGAAAAAAAAAAAGGTATGTTTCTTGTATCACAAATATCTTTAGAACTTTTATTGTGAAGGAATGTTGAATTTTGTCAAAGGCCTTTTTTTTTGTATCTAAAGAGATGACCATTTATTTTTTGTATTTCAGTTAGTTTATATGGTGGATTTTATTTATTGATTTATGTAAGTTGACAATACCTCCATTTCTGGAATGAATTTTACTTGATTATGGTGGATAATCTTTTTGATGTATTCTTAGATTTGTTTTGCAAGTATTTTACTAAGTATTTTTTGCATCTATGTTCATAAGGGAAATTGGACTGTAATTCTCTTTCTTTGTTGAATCTTTGTGTAGATTGGGTATCAAGGTAACTATGGCCTAATAAAATGAGTTGGGCAATGTTCCTCCTGTTTCTATTTTATGAAATAATTTGAGGATTATTGTCATTAAGTCTTCCTTGAAAGTCTGATAGAATTCTGTGCTATAGCCATCTTCTGGCCCTGGGCCCTTTTTTTTTTTTTGTTTGGAAACTTTTAGTGACTTCTATTTTGATAGGGATTATAGATATGTTTCTCTGATCTTGATTTAACTTTGGTAAGTGCTATCTACTGAGAAAATTCTTTTCTTTTAGATTTTCTAATTTGGTTAAAGTATGTCTGTATGATTCTCTAGATTTCCTCAACGTCAGCTGTTTTGTTCTCCCCTTGTCTTTAATTTTGTTAATTTTCTTTTTCATTCTCTGCCTTTTAGTTACTTTGGATAAGGGTGTGTCAATCTTATTGATTTTCTTAAAGAATCAACTCTTTCTTCATAGGTCTTTGCATTTTTTTGGACTTTTTTATTTCATCCTTGAGTTTGATTATTTTTTTGTGATATACACCTTTTGGGTGTGATTTTTCTTTTTGTCTTAGAGTTTTCAGGTGTGCTGTTAAATTACTAGTATGAGATTCCTCCAATTTTTTGATGTAGGCACATTGTGGTATGAATTTGCCTCTTAAAACGGTTTTTATTGTGTCCCATAAGTTTGGGCATTTGTATATTCATTTCCATTTAATTACAGAAAATCCTTGATTTCTTTATTTCTGTCTTGTCCCCTATTTTCATTTGGCAATGAGTTGTTCAGTTTCTATGAGTTTGTAAACTTTCTAATATTTTCTGTGTTGGTTGATTTTCAGCTCTAACACATCATGGTCAGATAGGATGCAGGGTCTTATTTCAGTTTTCCTGTATCATTTGAGACTTTTTGCTTGAATGTGGTCAGTTTTGGAGAAAGTTCCATGAGCTTCTGAGAAGATGTGTCAGCCTGTGTCTAGGTGAAATGTTCTGTGAATATGTTAGGTCCATTTGGTTTATAATTTCAGTTAACTCCAGCATTTCTCTGTTTAATTTTTGTCTGGATGACCTATCTACTGGTGAGAGTAGGGTATTGAGGGTTCCCTACTGTCAGAGTGGGAGGGTTAATATGTGATTTAAGCTGTAGTAAAGTTTCTTTTACATACACGTGTGCCCTTGTGTTTGGTGTGTGGATATTAGGAATTATAGTGTCGTCTTGGTGGATTTTTTCCTTTGATGAGTATGTAGTGTCCTTCCCTATCTCTTATGATTAGTTTTGTTTTGAATTCTATTTTATCACATATTAAAATGGCCACACCTGCTTGCTTTGTTGGTCCATTTCCTTGGCATATCTTTTTTCATTATTTTTACACTGAGGTGATGACTATCTTTGATATTAAGGTGTATTTCTTGGCTGGATCCTGGTTTCAAATCCATTCTGGGAGTCTATGTCTTTTATTTGGGAAATTGAGATCATTGACGTTGAGGGATATCAATGATCAGTGTTTATTGATTCCTTTTATTTTGTTGCTGTTTGCAAGTGTGTACATATTTCCTTCCTCTCTTTTGATCTAGTGTCCGAGATGACTTTTCCTTCCGTTTTCTTGGGTGTGGTTAACTTCTTTAGGTTGGAGTTTTTCTTCTAGCACCTACTGTAGACTTTGTGCATGAATAGTGCTTAAATTTGGTTTTATCATGGAATGTTTTATTTTCTCCATCTTGTGATTAAAAGTTTTGCAGGGTATAATAGTCTTGGATAGTATCTGTGTTTTTTTTGGGGGGGGAAGGAAAGAATTTATTTTGCTTATACTTCCTTAACACAGTTCATCATCAAAGGCAGTCAGGGCAGGAACGCAGATAGGGCAGGAACCTGGAGGCAGGAGGTATTTCACGTTGAGGACTTTGGCTTATAGGCTAGTTCTTTATAGCTTGCCCAGCCTGCTTTCTTACAGAACCCAGAACCAGTTTAGGAGTGGGCCCACCCACAATGGGTTGCGCTCCCACATCAACCGCTAATTAGGAAAATGCTCAACAGGCTTGCTTTCAGTAATTAAAACCATGGGTGGTTGACGCTCCAAGTGTGGAGCCCACAGCCATTGCCACTGATTGCACATCCTTATTCCTGCATCACATGGCAGGCAATGCAGGGGCCTTCCTTGTTGAGAACTCCCTGCCTCTGGTTCTGGTTCTATTCCAGCCATGGGTTCAGAAAGAAAAACAAGCAAACAAAAACCTCTGGAGAAGTAGGGCAGACAGCTCGCTCCTTAGCAAGAGCGGCAGGACTGAAGGAGTCTGCCCTGTGCTGGCCTCGGAATGGCAGTTTTCAATTTTCTTTTGGGAGACACACAGGCTCTTGTTACTTGAAGCCACCTTTCTTTACCAATCTGGGATTAGCCGCCATTCCTAACTGTGTTCTTTAAGAGTCTGTAGAACATCTATTTAGGCCCTTCAGTCTCTGCCTAGCTTTATGTGTTACTCAGTCTTTTTCCATGCAGCTTTTAATATAATTTCTTTGTTCTCTATTCTAGTGTTGTGATTATTATGTGCTGAGGGGAATTTCTTTCCTGGCCCAGTCTACTTGGTGTTCTATATGCTTCTTGTATCTTAATAGGCATCTCCTTCTTTAGGAAGGAAATTTGTATTCTATGATTTAGTTGAAAATATTTTCTGAGCCTTTGACCTGGGTTTCTTCTTCTAGCTTTATTTCTTTATTTACATTATTCTTTTTGGTCTCCATCCTCTTTGGTGCCCCAAAGATGGCTCTATGGCTCAGAAGTCTGTATCTTTAGGTTGAAGAACATTCTGGGCTGCTATCTTGGCCAAGATGATGTTCCAGAACTCTCTCTCTCTCTCTCTCTCTCTCTCTCTCTCTCTCTCTCTCTCTCTCTCTCTC
>NC_022020.1:67820420-67851664 GCF_000317375.1 Microtus ochrogaster
CAGGCTGTGAACTGAGCATTTTATGTGGGTTGTTTCACTTTATGTTCACAGTAATGAAACACGGCAGTATAAAGTTACATGGCTCCAAAGACCACACAGTCCAACACTAGCCACAGGTCTGTGGGTCGCTAAGATCATCTTCAGCTTCCATGGTTTCCTAGGAGACCTCATCTGCTGTTGTTACACGGAGCTTTTAAGTTCATCTCATCCAAGGTTTTAAAGCCATTCCTGAGGCCGTATGAACAGATGTGTAGTTACTCTATGCATTTGTTGGAATCCCATAGACAAAGAGCCACCAAATAACTGTCCCCCTTCAGCATGGGCGATGACTTAGAAAGTTCCATCTCTACAGTTCTCTGGAGAACATTTAGGCAGCCCCATTGAAATCTTCTCTCAATATTTGTTTACTTTGTATGTAACCTTGGTCAGGGGGGGACTAAGTGAGTTTCACTATCTTACTAAGCCTATTAAGTGTCCTGTGGGATTCATAAGGCTCCCTCAGGAGGACATGGCTTTATCTAGAGAAGACAGCTGTCCAACACGCAGCCAGGTTAGAGACATCCGGGGCAAACTCTCCGAGAGTTCCCAGATGGATCTGTTAGTGGACACAGATACAGAGTTTACTCCTTTCGGCAGGGCTGTGTGACAATGTGCCAAGCATAGCCAGTCAGAAAAGCTGCCTGTGTCTCACTGTCCAGAGTTCTGATTGGGGTTCAGTCACATAAGCTCTATGACTGGGTCCCTCCCCAGTCCCTCCGAGGCTGATAGATACCCATATGTCCACATTCCTTCCCAGTCACATCGGCCAGCCAGTTAGATGACTTCTGACCACTCAGATGTGTGCATTTCTCAGGTTATTAGTTTTGAGATGAAGCTGTCTGCATGTCAGTTTAAGTTCCTTACTTCACGGGAAGCCACTCTCAATGGTTTCCATTTTCTAGTCAAGGACACCAACATTTAGATATGAACTTATACTGTAGTTGGTGAAGCTGGGTCTTGAAGTCCGAGACAATTACAGGGAATGAATTCTTACCTGATATCTTACACAGATACTAACCCAAGTGCATTGTCTATACTTCACCAAAGGATTAATTCAGAGATAAATGCACAAGGCATCAAATAAACCACAGACACACTAACAGCGTGATCCCTGGTGTCAACAGGGAAAGTCTCCTCCTGGGTATTAGTTGATCTCGTCATCCCTGTGATAAAATATCAGGCAGAAGCTACTTAACCTAGGAAATATTTTGGCTCATGGTTTCAGAGGCTACAGTCCTTCATGACAGGGAAGGCATGTTATGGGATTTGCTCAGTCTGTGTCTGTGGGCAGTTTCTCATGTTTGGAAGCAGAGAAGGGGAACAGAGCTGGGCTTGCCTGTGTTCCAACAGTGCCTCCAGCTGGGACCAAGTGATTTCAGATTCAAATCATAACAGGTGTGGTTGGAAAGTGCCCATGTGACTCTTGTCCATTTTGCTGTGGTCACTTCTGACCGCCGAACAGATCACCATAGTCTGTGCGCTATGCTTATCCAAGGGGCCCCACCCTGGCTGTGTCTGGGATTGCTCTGTGTTCAGCCTTTAAGGTTTTCATCAGCTTCCTTCATTCTGCTCTGGCGGCTTCTGTTCTTTAAGTGCCAATTCTACAATGCCAGGGTGAGACTTGCCCCTAATGCAGATGCATTTGGAAATGCTTCCTATGGAATTCTTTTCATTACCTGTAGAATGGTAGGCATGTTTCCAATTACTTCTTTCCTCTGGACTAATTATTGAAAAGTTTATAAGCATAGTGTGTGTCTTCTGTATCATGTCCTAATTACGAGACCCTGCACAAAGTTTGTCCTAAGCTTTTACCTAACAAACTGTTGAAACCACACACATACACACTCCTGGGTACATCGGTTAAATTCTGCCTTAACAGTTTATATAAGCTTTAGTGGCCATATTTTCTCAGCTAGAATTTGGGACACATGGTTTAGCCAGGATGACTATACATATGGGTACACAGGACATAATATTTCTTTCCCAGAAAACCTGAGACATATGGTGTCCATATGTAGAGAATATGTGGCCTCTTGCATGTCTATTTATTGATCCATTTCTAGTCACATGAATATGTAACAATAGTAATGTAGTTTTTATAGCTGCTCCATCAGGGAATTTTCCATTTGGAAAAGATATTCATCATTTCTGTTTATGGTAAAATTACTTCTCAATTTAGTGACCATCTTTACAGAATAAGTTATGTATCTTGGCTTTGATATTACTTAGTGAATATATCTCCTCACTTCTATTTAGGGATCTATTTTCTGTCTAGGCAAAAGGAAAAAAATCCTGTGTATATCCATTTACTCTGAAAATGTCTGTGGAGGAGGCTGCTTGCTGAGGAATGACTTCAAAGTAGGTGTATGGGGAAGAAGCTGGAAGAAAGGGATGAAAGTTCGTGAGGTTGTGTGTACATTAGGGCAACAAACACTGGTGTATTAAAAGGCAAAGTCAGTGAGAGATCATGAGAAGATGAGAAAGTGCCACAAAAATAGAAGACATGATGCTTTAGGAGTCATAATTTTCTTCTAGTTGTCTGCTCGTCATTTTTGTCCTGGGTGGTCAGGGAAAGCACAAACAGGCGCCTGTAATCCGTAGTAGGACAAACGATGTTGGCAGAAAACAGAGCAGACATTCGTGATACTAACAGGGGTGTTGGTTAAGAGTATTTGAATTTTGAATTGGTAAGAATAATTAGTATTTACTAATAAAAATTCCAGCAGAGCTGATGATACAGGCCTGTGGGTCCAGCAGCTTGAGAGGTGGAGTCAGGAGCATTGTGAGGTGGAAGCTTCCTGGACTGCTACAGAGTTAGTTCAACGCCTGCCTGGGCAACCTCGTGAGACAATGTAGCAAAGTTAAAAAAAAGAAGATAAAAATAGCCCAAGCTACAACTCTGTGGTAGAGCTCTTGCCTAGTATACACAAGGCCCTAGTTTCAATGCCCTGTATTTCAACAATCAATAAGCAACAATAAAATATCTGTGATTCAGTAAGCTTTAATCAGAAACAATGTTGCAGAAACAGCCAGTCTCCAAAGTAGCCAAGCATGGTGAATTTGATTGGAATAAGCTAAACAGGATTTCCCTCCCTGCTTCCCGTAGCTTGCAGGCTTCTCATATGGCACTAACCTTCAGATAGGCCACAGAACTCATCTGAAGTCCAAAGGCAAGGGTAAGAGTGGCAAGGGGGAGCTCCTGCTGTTTATTCTTCCGTCAGGAAGTTTTCAACCAGAGTATCATCTAACATTCTTCAGTCTTTGGTAGCAATAATTATTTAGCATCTCTCCAAATTAGTTTTGATTTCTCTGTTGGGCCACAAAAGCAATTTCTTCCTGTCTTTCTTGCACTCTGTGAAGGCCAGCAGTCAAGATTTGCTTAAAACTGCTCAATTGTTTCCCACTGTTCTTAGAATAAGGGGCACATTTGCTAATGTGGCTTTCTGTACTTCCTGGCTTTGCTGTGACCAGTGCTCCAAAGTTCTTGTAGTTTAAATGTGAAGTGTTCCCCACAGGCTCAGGTTTGAACATTTGAACACTTGGTCCCTAGCGGCTAGCACTGTTTGGGAAGACTGTGGAGCCCTGAGGAGCCAGATCGAGCCTCACTTCCTCTTCAATGTCCACTGTGCCTCTCTTGTCTATCGTGCCTTTCCTGTCATGATGGACTGTTTCTCTCTAGAACTATAAGCCCAAATAAATCCCTTCTGCTTTAGGTTTCTCTGTCAAGATATTTTATCACAGCAATAAGGAAGCAAGCAAAACAGTTCCCATGGTCCGCTTGCTTCCTGGCCTTCAGAAGCTATGCTAGTTATGAGCATTTCAGGAGATCTCTTTCTCTCCTTGCCCTAGCTAGCATCTCACCTGTCACATCAAGAGCTTTTTCTGACTCGACAGCTTAGGTTAGGTCAACCCACTATTGGCCTTCTTGGTTCCGAGAGCTTTCCTTAAGATATTTAACCCAACTGTGAAGACTTTACCTTCACTAGCCTAAAGTGTATAAGGTTTGGAGCTCCATCTGGTTCACCTTTGTTCCCTTTACATAGCACTTACACGGTCCACAGCATAGGCATGGATGGTATGGAGTATGTACTTATTATGGCAGGGATATGAAGAACCTTGGATAGGATCATGTATTGAATGCTTGGTCTCCTAATAGTGATACTCTTTGGGGTGTTACTCAAAATTTAGGAGGTGGAAGATTTGGAGGAAGTAGATTTCTGGGGATTTACTTTTGAAGCTTTTGCCTAGTTCAAGGGTGTGTTCTCTTTCGCCAACTTCATTATGAGTTGCCCCATGCTGCCCACCTGTAAGGGTGGAACAGCCCCTGCCTCAAGTTTCCACCATGATTTTCACCTCACTGTGGGGGTCTATGACTGTAAGACCAAGGGCTCTGGCTTCACAAGGAAACGTCAGGAACTGAGCTAAGGTGAATCATTATCTCTGTAGTGCTCAGATAATTCATTATGGCACAAAAAAGTCTGTCAAATCTTGGAAACTGGTACTGGAGAAGTCAGGGCTGTGATGACACCTGACCATGTGGTTTGAAACTTGTTTGCAGAAGGAATTTTAGAGAGTTTGGATATGTGATCCAGAGAAGCCCTAGAATTCTGTCATTAGAGCTTAATGGGGTGATTCTGGTAGGAATTAGGAAAACCAAAATGCCGATAGGGATGCTGTTAAGACTGTGGACATGAAATGTCAGATGGGAATGAAACTCCATTGGTAACTGGAATTAATTTGTGTCTATTTTTCTGTGTACCAAGACTTTGAGTGATGTGTTTAAGGGGATGGATTAAGTAATCTGGAGAGGAAATCATTCAGTGATTTCCATAGCTCATCACTCAGGCTACACCATGGTTATTGCTAGCTGCTTTTTGTCAGGTTAATAGCAGTAACTAGGAGCAAATAGCAGAGCAGATACACTAAAAAATTTGCACTTTTGGCAGAAAAGCCCTAGTAAAGTTGAGGTTAGCAAAGGTAAGATTACTGAAGAGGTCAGGATCATGAAAAGGAAGTGAAGTGGTTTGCATCGGGATGGTAAATATGTCTCCGAGCACCCAGGCATCTGGGGGACGCTATTAAGAGGCTCAAGGCTGTGGGAGAATGAACCCACCTGGGAAATTCTTTCTCTAAGATACATTGTAGCTGATCTCAGTCACTCGGGTACTCCCGAGACTGGCGCAAGAGCGCTTGGATGTCAACACCACTAAAGCTGGCCACACTTCTGTCACATGATGCTGTCTTATCAGGCACACGGGTGAAACGCACACACTGCAGTATCATGGATGCCATTGTCAAGGTTTGTAATGAATGACTGGGTAGCTAGGCAGCGTGTGACAGGATCAAGGTCCTTGAAAAACGCCCTCTGAGGGGGGTTTTTCAATCTGTGAGAGAGCAATTTAAGCTGCAGAGGAAATCCAAGAAAGCTGGAGTTGTAAAGACCATCGAATGTTCACTATGAAAAGCTACAGGTGGTAAGCAGAGCCAATCCAAGAGAGAGGTCACCTGGACTAAAACTGGCATCATCACAGGCCGCTAACACTCCTGGGAGGACCTTCCCCACCACCATCCATCCTTTTGACTTCATAGCACATCTCCACGCTGGCCATGGTGCCTGAAAATTGAATGTGGACCCTGCCGGATTTTAATCTTGCTTTGGTCGAGTCTTGCTCTCTATGCTTCTATTTTTCACTTTCCTAACGGCATACCTGTTTTATATCACTGTATCGAGAAGTGTATATCTTCTTTTGATTCTGCAAGGGCTCACACATTAGAATTCGCACTGTCACAAGAGACTTTGAACTTGGGCTATTAAACAATGTTGGAGTTTTTAGACCTCAGGGACTTTCAGAGATGGACTAAATGCAATTTGATTTATGAGGTGGCCATGAGCCTTCAGGAGCCTGGGGCATAATATTATGGCTTGAATACGAAATGTCCTCCACGGGCTTATGTGTTAGATGTTTGGTCCCTAGATGGAGGTGCTATTTTGGTGGGGAGAGTGGAAAGGGTAGGATAAGGGACCAAGCTAGAGGAAGCAGATCACTGGGGGCACGCCTTTGAAGGTTATTCTTAGTTCCATTTCCTTCCCACTCTGCTTCCTGTGAGAGAAAGTGAGACTATGTCCTGCCACATGCCTTTGCCTCCATGGTGTTCTGCCTCTCTGTGGGTCCAGAATCGTGGACGCCCAGGTCTATGGACATTTGAAATTTTTGTAATGGTGAACCCCAAATCCTTCTCTTTTAGTTTTCCCCCAGTATTCTTTCTTGTTTCTTTTTGTTTTCACAGCAGGAAAACTCCAAGTTGTACTGAGAACAGGATTTTCTCAGATTGGGTTTTCTCAGGGTTCAGCATCAGGGCCTGTTGCTATAGAAAACAATGGTGCACCAGTCTGTGATGGCAGGTCTCCTGGTTAACTTCAGCTGTCAGACTGACACAACCCAGAGTTATCTAGACAGTCTCAACAGGGGATTATCTTGATCATAATAGCCTGTAGGCATGTCTGTGAGGCATTTTCTTATTGATGAATGGTTAATGTAGGTAGGCCCAGGCCACAGTAGTCCTGCCAAAGCTAGGCAGATGAGCCTGTGCCACACAGGAAGTAAGCTGAGCAACCCAAGGGAAGTAAGCAGTTAGCAGGTTCTTCCACGTTTCCTGCTCCAGTTCCCACCCCTAAGTTCCCCGGGTTAAGCTCCTGCCATGGATTCCTTTGATAATATACTATGCTCTTTGAGGTGAAAGCAACATTTTCTTCCTCAGGTTTCTTTGGATCCTGGTGTCAATTGTAGCAACAGAAAACAAACTAGAACAGCAGGCCTTAAAATAGCTATGTCTTCTACTTCTTATCTTCCTAGGAAGAAGATAAACCTGGGGTCTCTACTCATTTGAAGAAACCTTGGTTCTCCCTTTGAAAGGCTGAACCTACCCAGGGTTTACAAGCTCCCACCCTGAGCTGGGATGTAGTATAGTAGGGAAGAGTGGTGATGGTGCCTGGTGTATCACTGAGTGTGGGGGTTTGAATGACAATGACTCCCATGGACTGATACATTTGAATGATACATTTGAACTGATACATTTGAATGATACATTTGAACTGATACATTTGAATGCCTTGTCCCCGGTTGGTGGGACTGTAGTTGAAAGAGGTGTGTCACTGGGGGATAAGCTTTGAGGTTTCAAAAGTCCCAACCATTCCCAGGGGCATTCTCTCTCTGCCTCCAACCTGCAGAACGACTTAAAAGCTACAGCTTCAACCTTACGCCTGCCTGCCTCTTGTCATGCCCCTCCGTGTTGGTCACAGACTCACCATCTGAAACAGTAAACAAGCCCCTGATGGAATGCTTACTTTCATGAGTTGCCTTGGCATGGTGTCTCTTCATAGTAATAGAAAAGTAGCAAGGACACTGAATGCTCGCTGTTCTCAGTCTTGTACATGTCCACCTACAAGATACTGAGTGTAGAGACTTTAATAGAAGATTTAATGATTTGGGGGGCTGTTGAGAAGACAGGACTAGTAAAGGAGCGTCTCTGAAACAAAGTATAGGAGAGGTGAATCATCAGGATCAGCCACCACCTGGATCTGGACACATGAAATTGAATTTGGTGGAAAGCGGAGAAGAATGTTAAGTGAAAACTGGCAGCATTGGAATTATGGTTTCAATGTGACTGTTCTCAGTACGTTCATATGTTTGAGCTTTGGTCCCTAGCTGGTGACAGTAATAGCTGCAAACCTCTTGGAGGTGGAGCCTGCTAGAAGAAAGTAAGTCAATGATGATGGGCCCATCTGGTATCTGCTTCCTGTCCCACATGTGTGCAACGTGAGGAGTCACGTGATCCTCCCGCTATGGAGCAATGCCTTCCTCACTGAGACTGTTTCCCCTTCAACTGTGATCCTTCCTCACTAAGACTGTTTCCCCTTCAACTATGATCCTGCCACTGTGGAGCAATGCCTTCCTCACTGAGACTGTTTCCCCTTCAACTGTGATCCCGCATGAATCCCTCCTTTATTAAATTTCTTGGACAGGATTCTGGTCACAGCAATGAAAAAGAGTACCTGACACAGTGGGTCCGATGGGGTCTGGTGGTAGTGGAGAATGGTTTTAGGAGGAGCTATTTTGAGTGTGTCTGTGTGTTGGGGGGGGGGAGCAGTGAGACATGAAATAGAAGGTAGATAAGGCAGGTGGTGGAAGTGTGCAAATCTGAATTTTCACTCACCACGAGAGGGCCACTTGGGCTTGTGGGGTTGTCCTTTAGCAAGATGCCCTGGTTCATTTTGTTTATAAAGGACTGGAATCGGGCTTCTTGGAGGGACAACTTGCAGAGACGGAACTTCCCACGGTGGTGCTTTCTTTTTGACCTCAAAATTCAGTTATTTTATCTCTGAGATTCAGTCTGTGGCTCTGTCAGGAGTTAAGACTAGTGTGACCTCAATGTCTGTGTGCCTTACTTTCTGTATCTGTGGAATGGATCTTCCCAAAGCCTCCCAATCTCAACTGCCTTCCCTTGCACACTCAGAGATAGGGGTAGCTTGTCCATCATGCCTGTTGACAGCTGAGGATGCCGTGAAAGAAGCTAAGGCAGGCATCAGAGTGTTGCCATTTAGCTCTGTGACTGATGAGGAGAGGGGGTGGAGTGGCAGTCAGTGATGCTGAGTGCCTTGTGCATCACCTGCCCTTCCTTGGGTTTGTAATACAAGGATGAGCCTCATCCCTTACGAAGCTCTACAGTCTGACTCCTGAAAATGGTCACCAGATGACTGTATTCTCTCTCTCTTATGTTTTCACGTTATGTGTATGTGTGTTTGCCTGTGTGTGTGTGTGTGCACCGTGTGCATGCAGTAAAAGGGTGTGAGCTGTGGGTGCTGGGGATGGAACTGCAGAGCTGTGAGAGCAGCCAGCGCTCTGACTGCTGAGCCATGTCTTCTGTTCACAGACTCTTTTTAAAATGATAAGCATACATTTCTAGCTGATAAGAAAGTTTAAAAACCACCTAAAAGGGCCAGTGAGAGGGCTCAGTAGGTAAAACAATTGCTGCTAACTCTGGTGACCTAAGTTCAATCCCCAGGACCCACAGAGCAGAAGGAGAGAACAGACTCCTGCAAGTTGCCTTTTGACTGCCACACTGGTGGACACACACATGTATACACACATACATCAAACACATAAATGTAAAAATAAGAATAACACCTCACTTACTACTAAACTTTATAACATAAGCAGAATTATTTTTGATATTACTATTACTGTATTTGGATACCGTATTAGGCTATGTTCACACTTTTGATTGGTTGGGATCCAGAAAGAATCCTTATTACATTTAGTTGTATAATTCCATAGCAGGATTCTTTCCGTTTTAATTTTGCATTTACTATTGGGTTATTGTGAAAATTAGGGTTTTTTTTTTTTTTGTTTATTTGAGACAGGATTTCACTCTGTAGCCTAGGTTGTCCTGGAACTCACTCTGTCGACCAGGCTGTCCTTGAACAGAACAAGCTTCTAAAAGATAATAATCAAATATAA
Source organism: Microtus ochrogaster (assembly GCF_000317375.1). Lineage (NCBI taxonomy): Eukaryota > Metazoa > Chordata > Mammalia > Rodentia > Cricetidae > Microtus > Microtus ochrogaster. The sequence goes on from NC_022020.1 coordinate 67,829,978, forward strand.
TAAAATAAAATACAATAAGATTAAACAAAAATCATCACATCAAGGTCAGACAAGGCAAAGCAAGAGAAGGAAAGGGACCTTAAGAGAGGGCACAAGATTCAGAGAACCACTTATTCATACACTCAGGAATCCCGTAAAAATGCTAAACTGGAAGCCATAATAAATATGCAGAGGACCTGGTGCAGATCCATATCGGCCCTGTGCATGCTGCCACAGACTCTGTGTGCTTACATGAGCTTAGTTCATGTTGACTTAGACGGCATTGTTCTCTTGGTGTGCTGCAGCCCTCTGGTTCTTACACTCTTTAAAGAGGGCGAGGGGAAGGGGGAGGGGAAAGGGAAGGGGAAGGGAGGGGAAGGGGAGGGAGAGGGAGGACACCTTGGAACACTCAGCCCTAAGTGGGGTGTCTCCTTCAAATCCCTCCCCTCAGAGCTCAGAGAACCCTGCTGAAGTGCCACTTTCTATCATCTATTACACAGGGTTAGTAACCAGCAAGTACAGACCAAATTGCGTACGTCTTGATTTTAAAGCCGTTTCTGACCCTAGGTGGCGCTGGGAGGTGCACACAGCATGGCAGTGCAGTGGGCTGACCCTAGGTGGCGCTGGGAGGTGCACACGGCGTGGCAGTGCAGTGGACTCTGGCCATAGAACGCCTGGCTTGATTTAGTATTTCCTAGTTGTATCATTTTGATGGGAATAAACAATCTCCTGTGTCCAGCTGCTTCACAAAGTGGAGGCCACAGTGTGTTGTGAGGCGTGGGGAAGTTGACCTGCGAATGCTCAGGCCGTTGACTGCTGCTGAGGAAGTCTGGGAGACTTGGGGGAGCCACGCTTCATCATTGGCCTTCATGGACTTCATCTGAAACTGACTTGTGCCCTCGGGTCCACGGCTAGACGTCTTATCCTGAGATGCACTTACTTTCAAATTAGTGACTTTTGTATAATTTTAATCTGGCCATAAATAATTTCTTTGTGCCTTATTTACATAGCGCCTGTCAGTTATTAAGGGGGTGCTAAGACAAGCGAGCTATTTTCGTGCTAAGACAATATTTTTGCTTTCAAGCAGTACGGTAGGGAGGAGAGGATTATTCCCAAAGCCAGAAGCCACAGAGGCTGTGCAGGCTCACAGTTTCTGGCCTCTTCTCCAACAACAGAACGCAGCACGCAGCACGCTTACCAAGACCCTTCCTCACAAACCCCAGGAGTTCTCCAAACCCAAGACTACTCATTAATCTTAGGAGCTGCTCTGGACCTCCCAAAACAGAGTCCAGAGCCAGAAACACTCTGTTCTCTGAGGCCGCACTGTGGACGGGCTGAAGTGTGCTTCAGGCGAGGCGAGGTGGCACAAGCAGAGCTTCCCGGGCTTTCTCTTCAAGGACAAACAGCCACAGTTGGCAACATCTCATCATCTGGGAAAGTGTGAACCGCAGACACGTGTTGTTATTTTATTTTATTTTATTTTTTTTTTTGCTTTCAACAAATGAGTATGTGTTTTAGAATTTGTTTTCAGATGTGGCTTTATTTCCGGACTCAAACAAAAAGATCCAGGAGCCAGCGGGCCACCCAAGCTGCAGTTAGTGTAAACGGCATCTGATGGATGGAGTGGAAGAAATGTCTTTAGTGAGACTCTGAAGAGAATACGTATTTCCTTCGCTTATGTAACTCTTTATGCAGCGATATGGAGCGGAAGCGTGAGTCACTGTTGACTGGGGGGTGGTGGTGGCCAATCTGATCTCCTCCCTGCAACATGCTGATCTTCACAGGATTCAATTATTCCCTTATTCACGAGGCTATAAATGAGCCCTGAAGGCCAGATCCCTGCACCAGTGCTCGGTGCTCATCGTTATTCAGATTAGCTTTCCATTTTCTAAACTGGTCTTCTGCCTACCGCTCCTGGAGCCCTGCCAGCTCCCAGAAAAGGATTAAATAATCCTTTGCTCACAACTTCCTACATGTTGTTCTATTTTGTTCTTTCCCCAAATGTCAGCCTGTGCTCACACACCCTGTTCCCTAGGGTGAGGATTTCAAACGTCCCTGGGGCCTTTCCTGGGTGGTTAGGGAAGGTCAGGCCAAGGATCAGTGACTCAGCCAGAGTTGGTAGTCCTGCACGTGGGCTGAGCGCTGAACCTAAACTGTGCTCACGGAGAGAAGACAGGAATGCTGGCTCGCTCTGCTGTCTGTGGTCAATGGTGCTGCCACTGGCCTTGGGAGGCAGAAGAGTTTTGAATCAGGATGCGCGGAACAGAAGGCTGGTGGTGGTGCAGGCTGTTGGGAGTCTCTGGCCAGCCTTGCATGTGAGGCTTTATCTGCACTGACATCTTCCTTCCCTCCATTAGTAATAGATTCAATCTCACCGGTAATAACCAAGGTGTTCTTGGGGCTCCAGGGAGGACGTGAAGAACGTGACTGCTGGTATTATAGATGTAGCCATACTATGTCACACCTTTGTGATTGCTGTGACAAGGGTGACGTGGAAGGGAAATCCAGACAAACTTTCAGATCCCTGTCCTACACCATGGCACAGCACTTAGCCTCCAAATCATCCATCTGGTCTGAGCCTATCTAGGCAAGATCCAGTCCATCAGCCCCCTCACGGGCTCACCAGCTTTCTTGCTTCCGGTGCTGCCAAATTGCTTGGACTGGTGCAACAGGCGCAGCTGAGTGTGGGCAGGTGGAGTGTTTTCCTGCTTCTCCTCACTTATGGGCATGTCTTCCCAGTTCTGAGGTATGAGAATCACTACTTCTTATGTTCACTCTTGTCTCTGTATTTCATTATTGCCTGGTCGCATCAGGCAATGTGTATCCTCCCTGTATCCACCCGACCAAGTGAGTAGGACGCTCTGAGGTGACTTCCAGGCAGGGCTGCGTTTAGGTCACTTCCTAGGGAGAGTGAAGGGGCAACCAGCGTACAGAGCAAGTTAGCAGAGATGAGGCTAACCCTTGGCTGCAGGATTCAAAGAGCTAAAGGATTTAAGGAAGAGAGTAAGAGCTCTTGTAGACAGGCACAGTGTTACAGTGAGCTCTTTGTGAGGCAGCAGGCAGGCTCAAAGGAGACATGGCATTTGAACAAAGAGCAGTTTCTTAAGTGGAAGGAGGTATTTAGGTGGAGAGAGCAGCAGTTGCGAAGGCACAGCCCGATGAGTCAGCCTGTGCTCACAGAATGGCAAGGATGGCACTGAGATTGCAGGCGGAGGCACGGCGAGAAGACAGCTCCACAGAGCAGGAAGGGGCCGGGCACACAGGGCTCTGCCAGCCAGACTCAGTGCACGCCCTTGGGCATTGGGGCTTGGTGAGGCTCCAGCTGGGATGTGGTCAGTCTTGCTTGCTAAAATAGTATGCTCAGCATGAGCTACAGAATGTGCTGGAGTTAGAAAAGCCTAGCCAAAGAAGGGTAGGGTTTGCTTCAGGTCACCAACAGTGTGAGGGGTGGCTTGGGCCAGAGTATGGGCGGGGAGAGGATACGGACGATTCTGGGACCTGGATCTACATCAGATGGTCATGTCTTCATGAGTGGCCAAATTCGTGTTAAAGAAGATGATATACATCTTGTGGCAGGCACTGGGTGGATACTAATACCACCCACAGGAGCTGGACACAGACCAGCATGACCTTTGCCTTCTTCCTTTAGGAAAGACACACTCAGATTTGGATACGTTCACACGTGGTACCCACAGAGAGCACCACAAGGGAGAAGCAGATAGAGAGCTTCCAGGGTGGATCTGACCTGCTCGTGACTAATGATGAGACAGACACTTTGGGAAGCACAGACACTTGGGGAGGACTGGAGACCCATGTGAGGGAGAGGTCAACTCAGTGTGTGGGTGGCTGCCAGAAAGCTTTTGTAGTTTTGTATGCAGCGGGCCATCGCCATTATAAGGGGATGATTGAGGAGGATAAGTCCACGAGGAGCCCGAGGAAGGACTTTCCCATGAGAGGGGGTGGAAGTGGGAAGGGAGAGAGAGATATAGAGGGACTTCGCTGAATTCCAGGACACATTCTACTATGTCTCTATGACATGAAACCCAGTGTGTCCCAGACACATCGGACTTTGTATACCCACATGGGGTTCTCCATCCGCCCACCCAGCAAGTTACCTCTGCCCTCTTCTTCTCCGGCGATCTTGCCATGTCTCTGGATGTCTCCTCTCACCACCAACAGCGGCTTCTGCCTTCATCTTTCAGACAGGCTCTTGCTTGGTCTCTGACCACATCACTGACTGTCACCTCAGTTCAAAGAACAGCCCTGCGGGAATCCCAGTGAAAGGTGGCTTCATAGGTGGTGTCATTCCATACACCTGTAACCCAGCTGGCATATCACATACATAGTCCCAGGACTGAAGATACAGAGCTTAAGATGTGGATTGGGCTGGATCTGAATACAGTACTGCCCATCTGTCTTTCTGCTGCCCCCTGAGGACCTTTCTTCCCTATTCTACTTGCATGGAAGCAAAATCCCACTTGGCATTTCTAGGCCCTCCAGTATGCCAGGCTGGGTCAGGACAGTGCCATTTGCTGTCACTGATATGACAAGCACCACCTTCCACTGTAATAACAGTAAATGCCTAGCTCTGTATCCCAATAGGGATGTCACTTCTTTGGAGAGTTCTTGCTTTTGCTCTCAGACTAAAGAGGGCCCTCATGCCAAACTCAGAGCACTCTAATTTCTTTCTTTTCTCTTTATTTCCATGTTCATGCCTGTGTGGTATGTGTGCTCACATATGGGAACACCTGTGTGAGTGGTTGTTCAAGGTATGTGTGCAAGGGCGTGCAGCAGCCCAAGTTCGATGCTGGGAACCATTCTTGATGACTCTTCACTTACTCACAGAGCTTGGGATACTGTCAGTCTCTCTAGCCATCTTGCTCTGGGGAGTGAGCCCCTGTCTTTGAGGCTGGAATTGCAGGTGGGATACCATGGCTGCATACTGCTTATTCTATAGGATCTGGGGATACAAACTCCAGTCTTCTTGCTTGGCAAACATTTTAACCACTAACCCACCTCCCCAGAATCACATTCTACATTTGTATCATACTTGCCATGATTGCATAGATGCAAGGCATTTGTGCCCAGTCATTGGATTAAAGGATGTTTCCTAGGGAAATAAGCTTACCAATGGAAGGAATCACGTGGATCTAGGCCTTGTCTCTCTCTCTCTCTCTCTAGGGAAATAAGCTTACCAATGGAAGGAATCACGTGGATCTAGGCCTTGGATAGAACACACTGCTTGCAGGTGTTTAAAAATGCATTAAAAATGGGGGCAGTTCAAGTAAGCCAAGCTTCTTTGGAGAAATAAGATAATGGCTCAACAATAAGCAATTAGCTGGGGCCATTATGGGCCCACTGATTTACAGCACTTTCAACAAAAGGAGCAGAAAGAGCAGCAGATACTACGTTGCTGAGAAGTCCTGTGGAAATAGCATGCTCTTTCTTCCTCCCCCATAGAACGGATCAAAATCCTCTCTTCGCCTTCTGCCTCTGCAAGCATGTAATTTCTTTATGAGAACAATCACTACTCATTTACTTTGGGGGGCTAAAATATCTCACCTTAACCACGGTGCCTTTCACAGTTTCCAAATCACTGCATTATCTGTCCCTCAATTGCCTTCTGACTCCCATCCTGGCTTTCCATAGTGATACATTGATTTCCAAAAATGATTTTTTTCCCCCTTGACAGATCTGGCTCGAAGTCCTCATACTTCATAATAATAGTCCCCAACGTATTCACTGCATGCTGCATTCAACTCTCCCCAGCAAAAACTTACTTTCAGTTCCTTTTTTGCTTTCATGGGGTTTGATCTGCAGAGTAAAGTCTGTGGTCACACGTACTGCATTGTTCTCCCCCGTGGCCTTTACTTTTCTTGAAGGGTGGTATCAGGTTTCATACTTCCCTAGAAGTCTCTGGACCAAGTCTCCTGACCACCACAGACCACACTGGTCTCTATGTGCTGATTTTTTTTTATGACTGTAAGTGTCCTTCCAATGCTGTTAATGTTCGAGAGCAAAAGTGCTTCCATGTTCCTTGAGGCAACACTGGGTCTTCTCTGACTGGTCATGGGACATGTGGTGTCTGCCATGTACGCTTTGAAGACCAACTATCCCTCTGAACCAGGATAGCCAGATAACTCTATATTTAAACAAGTGAGGGGAACTTTGAAACTTGATGCAAACTTGGAGTGAAGCATGACAAATTAAGATGGAACAGCTTGGAAATTACACGTCTGCTAATAAGCGGAGTGGTTTGAAGGTAGATGTAAAAATAGCCAACTTACAGTAAGCGGTAATTATTTTAACCTTTAAAAAGACTCCTGAAGTCAGGCTGGTTTAGGAGCACCCTAGTCCAGGATGTTCAGTGTGCTCCACTGGCATTTGGGGCCCTTAGCTCTGTGTTGGGCCATCTTGGGCACCTCCCCCACCCCAAGCTTCAGACCACTCAATGGCATACACACCTGGTTACAAAGCAAGTGCCTCTGGATATGTGTGGCTGTTGAGAGGATCACAGGGGCACCAGATGCTAGCACAACTCTATCCAGAGTGTTCGATTTAGAGCTTTGTTTACGCTGTCGGTAGTGCTGGACCCACAGCCTGCGCCCATTCCACTGTGAAGATGTGGACCGACATTGTGACCACAGAGAAGGTGAATGAACATACGGCAGGCCCTGAGCTCTGGATTTGAAGACAGACATGATAGACTGAAAACTAGGAGGCAAGCCTGTGCAGTGATCCTCCAACTTAAAGCACGCTCCTGTACCCAGTGATACCCATGGAGTAAGGCTGCCACACCAAGCCTAGGGCCCCAGCTCCCTCTCTAGGAGATGTGAACATATTCTATCAGGTTGAGGTGGAACCCTGCAGGCTGTTGAAGTACCAGGGTGCTGAGGGTGCATTCGTGGAATGTGTCTACCTGACTGGAAGCACCTAATTGGGGTTTGGCCACCTTCACTGCATGTGATTATAGGGCCATCTGATGGTCCTGACATTTTCCTGATTTATTATTCAGGGATAAAAGTGTGTAAGCTCAAGGTTGGGGATGCTCAGAGTTTAATGAAGCATGCGTCTGTCCTTGACTACGCGCCCAGATCTTCCATGATGGGTGAATCTGAAAATCAACCCCAACAGTAAAAGACAAACAGGGCAACACTGATGAGCACAGAGATACAACACCTGGGCGGGCAGGCTTCCCACGCAAGGTTTGCACTCCAATGCTGAGGAAGCCTCAGAAAGCGAGGCACGGAGGGATCAAATGGGAGCCACAGAGAAAGGACTGCCATCAGTCTCCCAGGCTCCTTAATGTGAGCCCAGTGTGCCAGGACCCAGGTTCAGGGAATGGAGCCAGAGCCAACTTTAGCATCTCCGCTCAGTGACTCTTTACATGAAGGTCATTTAACTCTCTCTCTCTCCTCTCTCTCTCTCTCTCTCTCTCTCTCTCTCTCTCTCTCTCTCTCTTTTCCCCCCTCCCTCCCTCTCTCCCCCCCTCCTGCTTGGTACACATGTAGAAGCTAAAGGCCCACTTTGACTGTCATTCTTGAGGTGATACTCGCTTTGTTCTTTTGAAACAGAATTTCTCATTAGTCTGGAGTTTTCCAAAGAGGCTAAGCTGGCTGGTCAGGGATCTCTATAGAGATCCACCTGTCTCCTTCTCCTGATACTAGGATTACATGTCTTTACCACCATGCCCAGCTTTTTCATGTGAGCTCTGGAGACGGAACTCAGTACTTCATGTCTGTGTTGCAAACACATTAACTGAGGAGATATCTCCCCACCCCCACTTCACTTCTCAGATTTCCTAGAAGAAAAGACACTCTGAAGGGACCTGCATGTGGGCCGTCACAGCATTATCACACACACGTCACACACACAGCGCCCTGGTTTGGGAAGAGAGGTGGAACTGTTTCTTATGGAGATAACTTGCAATAGGATCAAAACGAGGGTGTCCCAAACATCCAGAAAAAGGACCTACAACCATCCCAGATTTACAGAATTAAATATTGTCTAAGGTCAGTATAGCCTGACTGATGTGGGATTCCCTCCGTGTGCTGTGAATACCACTGGTTAATAAAGGTCTGCTTTGGACATATAGCAGGGCCTAGAACTTAGCTAGACGGGGAAACTAAACTGACTGCTCAGAGAAGGAAGGCACAGAGAGAGAGAAGCCATGTAACCCCACAAGACACAGACGCTGGAACTTTACCCGGTAAGCCACAGCCTCGTGGCTATACACAGGTTACTAGAAATGGGTTAAATTAACATGTAAGAGTTAGTCAATAAGAAGCTAGAGGTAATGGGCCAAGCAGTGTTCTAAATAATACAGTTTCTGTGTGATTATTTTGGGTCTGAGCTGCCGAGCAGCCGGAACAACCAAGCGACCTCCTCACAACACCTGACCTTGTGAGCAGAGCTGGGGTCACAAAGCCTGTTAATGCCAGAGAAACTGTTACATATGCACGTTGTCCTAAGACCCATAGACAGGTTGGAACTGGTGGGAAATACAAGAAGTCACACTGGTCTGTCTGCTGGAATGGAACCAGACAGGAGACTTCTGGGATGGGGTAGGGATAGGGACTTGCCTCATGGCTGAGGGCATGCTTTCTGATGGTCCTTAGCCAAGATTCTACTTTGCTAACCACAGGGCCCATGGTCATCAAGATGTGTTGGATGGAAGCTGGTGAAGAATAACTTAGGGCTTTCATGTAGCCATGTAAATGTCTGTCACAGTGTCTACCGGTTTGGTGGACAACGTGTTGGTTTTCCATTGCGACAAAATGACTGAGATTATTGACTTGAAAAAAAGGAGACTTATTTTGGTTCACCGTCACAAAGGGTTTATTTCATAATCAATTGACATGTTGTTTCTGAGCCTGTGGTGGCACAGCACCACTCGGTGGGAAACGTGTGTTGCATGAACCGTACTCAGTTCATAGCAGTTTGGAAGCAAATAGAGAAAGGAGAACAGGGTCTTACTCTACGGTTCCTTTTTTTCCCCCTCAGTGGCCTGGCTTCCTTTCAATAGGTTTTCATTCCCTGTATTTTCTACTGCCTCCCAGGAATGCCACAGGTTGGAGATCAGACCCTCAGCATGCAGTTCTTTTGAGTATACAAAGAAAAGCATGGAATGATGAGTTTTCTAGTCTGCTGTCTTCTGATGTCCAGTAACTGTTCTTCCATCCCATCTCCTCCCAAATTACAGTTCATTATTCTCAAAATAAAGTAATTGCTGTTTTCACCCTTTCCTGGCGTATGTTACAGTCTGGCACTGATTGCATTCATGTGGTGCTGTCAGATTTCAAAATCTTTTCATCTCTCAAACTTGAACTCTGCAGGCACCATGCAGTCCAGCCCACTCTGCCTTACATCTCTATGAATTTTCATGTTTTGGATATTTAAGAGAAACAGTCTTGTAGGATCGACAATTTTTATGTCTGGCTCCTGTCACCTGGTGGACATTTTCAAAGTTCAGCCCCACTGTAGTGCGTGCCAGAATCTCATTACCTTTAGACTTAATAATACTCCATTTCATGGACATGACCCTTTTTCCTCCATTTTTCTGCCCGTGGGCTCTTGGTTTGTCTCTCAGGCTTAGCTATTGTGAATGCAATGCCTATCGACTTGTAGCCACCTGCTTTTCCTTCTTTTAGGAATGGAATCACTAAGCTATAGTTGGTGGCCTATGTTGGCATCTTAGCAAATGACTGCATAATTTCCCTCTAAGATTGTAGGAAATAGTCCTCAGCTGTTGGGAGAGCATGGTGATATCATGCTAATAGCAAACTCCAGGAAATTCCTGCTGTGTTTTTTTCTAGGCTGGCTGATAAAGAGAGCTCTCTGTTGTCCAGCCAGGCCAGTATGACCAGGACCTTGGAACCTGACCTGGACATCACAAACAGCGGAGGTCAGCAAAGTGTCAGAGGCTAAAGGAGTGATGCTTGCCTTCTGAATCCTTGTAAGCAGCTACTTTGCCTCCAAGTAGCCTCATGAATGTCTGTGTATCACAGAAGCCATCTTCGTGTGAGCCAAGCAAATACAAGGAATCTGGCTCTTTTCTCCTAAGGGCATGATGACAGGAATGTAATAATTGAAATCCTAGTTTGTAAACTCCCTCACTTTGTAAAACTTCCTGTTTACATAAGCCACGTCCATCTATGTGTACCCCAAACTAGAGCAGCAGACCCTTTCTCCTAGTTCCTTAATTTTCTTTGTGTGCCAATTTTTAGACAACTAGCTAACTGCAAAAGACTGTTCAGACTCCAGCCAATGGGGAAAAGACAGCACCTGGGATTATGACAAAACTCATCACTTTTCCTGCTCGTTGTCCATGGTGATATGATGTGGGAGTCCCCTCTGTGTATTTCTTGTATTGGTTAATGAATAAAAAAATTGCCTTGGCCTGATAGGGCAGAACTTAGGTAGGTGGAGAAGTTAGAACTGAATTCTGGGAGGAAGAAAGCAGAGTCAGAGAGATGCCATGGATTCGCCAGAGACAGGTGCTGGGAATTTTACCTGGTAAGCCACTGCCATGTGGTGATACACAGATTAATAGAGATGGGTTAAATCGAGATGTGAGAGTTAGCCAATAAGAGGTTAGAGCTAATGGGCCAAACATTGCTTTAATTAATATAGTTTCTGTGTGATTATTTCAGGGGTCTGGGTGGCCAGGATAAATAAGCTGTCCTCTCCATGCAACAGTGATAGAATGAAGCAACTCCCCTTTTGTAGAAGAAAGTCTGCCTTGCCAATTTACTTCGTGTGTTCCCTGTGTGGTGCTGTTGGGCCCTTGGGCTTTATTTCCAGCGCATGGACTTTTGCAGCAGCAGACCCTCAACTCTCTTGTTTCATTCTGGAACCACTGCTTTTTAGAACTCCCTATGCATGGCACACGGGGAAGGGTCTGCTGAGTGCCAGGCTGGAGAGAGCCTAGAACCATGGCTTGGCATCAGGTGATGATCTAGTTAGCAATAGAGGGTCAGTAAGCAGGAAAGTGGCCCAAACACAAAGACACAGATTGTTCAGGAGAAGATGGAGTCAGTCGAGATAAAGTAGGAAGCACATGGAACAGCACGTTCTGTGTCCTGATGAGACACCTGTCTGGGGACTTTGTCCACCTGTCATGGCTTTTCTGTGCTCCCTTCTTTTCCCATATGTTTTCCAAAAGTTCCATAACATGATGGAAATTCTTGTTTCTTGTTACCACTGAAACTTGTGTACACACACACATACATGCATGTTGCACACAGACATACACACACACTCATGCACACACACACCGCACACATGTACACACACACACATACACACATGTGTACACATAAATACATGCATTCAACACTCATACAGAAACATACACATATGCACACACCTGCACACAATGCACATGCATGCATGCGCATACACTCATGATGCATGGATGTGCATGCACACACACATGCACACAGGCACACATACTCACCCAGAAATATACACAGGCACATGTACACACACATATACTCATGCACGTAAGCACACAATCCACACACACAGAGACATGTATGCACACATGCACACAAGCATACATGCATGCATATGCACACACACACACACACACACACATGCACTCGTGCATGTTATCTAGTGCTTTTCTTCTGCTCAGGCGCTGAGGAGCCTGCTGACATCTTACATCTCACCTTGGCTAATGTGGCTTCTCCTTTTCATAATGGCTCACCTTTTATTTTCCACTGGTAGGCTTCTACTGGACTAAGCGAAGAGAAAATAGAAAACCTGTGTCCCACACACTTGTGCTCTAGAGAATGTCAACGGGTTCGTAAAAATGCAAGGAGTAGGGCTGGCGAGATGGTACACCACTGATAATGGCGTTGGTGTGTAGCCCTGATGAACCGTGGACTATCCAGTTCCCAGTGAAAGGAGAGGAAAAACGAGAAAGTTGTTCTCTGACCTTCTTAGTGCCCTGTTACATATGCTGACACACAGACACTTAAAACACCCTCCCCAACCCCACATTCTTTCCAGGTATCTGAGTTAGGCTAGCAACTGTCTGTAGTTACTTCTGGGCTGTGACAGGGTATGCATATGTGTACATAAATAATTTATATGTATGTTAAAATACATAATTAATTATATGAATTTATTTGTTCAAACTAACCAGTCATTAACTATCCTGTTAATTCTAACCCTGCTTCCCACTTCCCTTTAAAGTTGCAGACCAGAGAGTGAGTACAGGTTTTAACCAGGACAGAAAATGTTGGCTGTAGGTAGCATACATGCTCAGCTTTCTGTTTAGTGATCTGGCCTCACATCCTGGGAGGCCCTCTGGAGAGGGCTTATCACACGAACAGAGGTGGTCTCTGCTATAGTGGTCCAGAGGTCTGAGCTTCCTGTGTACATAGCTATCCTTTCCCCGGCATGCCACCCCTCCCTGCCTTGCCCACCCCCAGAAGCTCTGTCCCCAGCTTCTCTGCACAACCAGTTTGGAACTGGAGTGGCAATTCCTCTTGTCCTTGTGAGGATGCAGAGATGCACCTTGTCGTCACATCAGGGCCACTTCTATGAAGGATTTCTGCACTGTGCAGGCTTAAGAGGATGCAGAGGAGATCCCCAGACGCCCAGAAGTGACTGTTGGACTGTTTTCCTGTCACGTGCAGCATGGTCTAGGCAGCCTTCAAGGTGTCCTTGAACTGCTAGGATCATCTTCAACATCTTGAAATGATCTTCACGAGTATAAGAATTGCTGCTCTAGTGTTTTCAGGAAATGCCGTGGGATCGTTTTCAGAAATTCAATATTCTTTCTGTTTTTTGAATTGAACTTGGCGTTCTGATTTGGCCATTTGATTTCATCTTGGTCTGAGCATTTCTTACATCCCCAGCCTCTCTGCTACACAGTGGCTTCCCAGGCAATGTGGTGAAAATAAAATGCATTCCATTGCTTGGCTTTGGGGAATTGGTCCTCCTTGATGAAAAAATGGCTCCTTTGCAGCCAACCCCCAGCGTTTGACTTGGATTGAACTAATTTTGCAAATAGCAGGACCTTCTCAGCCAAGACACAAATTAAATGCCTCCCTCACACAGATTGATTCGTGACCATTTAGTGTGCTTTTGGCCAGTGTGGGCAGCTAATAAAACTCAATCCCCAGGTGGGCAGTGAACACTACAATAAACCATGCAATACAAAGTCTGTATCTTTTCTTCTCAAAAGGCATTCGGATTTCCAGCATCTGCTGCGTGTTGTCGAGTTGGTCTCAGATCATAATAAGGGAGAAGTGTGGAGGCCCTTTGGAGATGGGGAACACGATTGTATTAATATTCAAATGGTTTTGAGGAATTTCTGATTGTTCAAACATTATGCGGGTTAGATTGACCTCAGAGGTGTTTTTGTTTGTTCGTTTTGTTTTGTTTTTACAAGCATCTTTTCTCAAATACATGTCTCCTTTTCATGAATCGCATTTAGCACGTCACAATCCTTGACAAAATATGGACAGCAGACAGTACCTGATTAATTATGTTTCTCTTTGTTCTTTGTGTAGTAATTCTCATTTTCTCTCAAAAATATATTCACATACTTTCAGAAAAGTTACATATTTATGTACATCTTCATGTATATGGATGAAGTGAGCTCTTCACTTGGGGGAAGGCAGAGCATTTAATCTGGTTTATTTTTCTTAGACCTAGTATTTTACTGAACCTTCTTCAACCACAGACATCTGAAGAGAAAACACGGAGCTGGGTGGGCTGTGATTATGATTAAAATATACTCCATGAAATTCCTAAAGAATGACAAAAATATTTAAAAAATAAAAAAACAAGCAAGGGAGTGAAGATTGATTTTCAGTTTCAGGTCCCTCATGACATAAGGGTCTGGGCATGGTGACGTGGACCTGGTTCATTCAGAGCACCCAGAAAGCAGAGGGAGAGAGGTTGGGAGTAGAGACAAAGTACACTCTTCAAAGACATCGACCTAGTGGCCCACTTCATCGTCCCAGATCCTGCTGCTTCAAGTTTCCATCAACTCCCCAAAACATTCAACGTTTGCACTGTGATGACATCTACATTCAAAACCTCCCACTTGCAGAGCAGGAGAGAAGCTAATAGATTGTCTTCATCCATTTGGTTTAGGTATTGCCATCTCTCTCCTTGTCTCTGTCTGTCTTTTTGCCTTTCCTTGTTACATCACTTTGGTACATCTGCAAGCTCCTTGGAGATTATAACTCAATCTTAAGCTATTGCTAGGAAGGTTTAGTAAGTGCTTTGATGTCAGATTTTGCAAAGTTGGCTTTTTTCATGTGTAACTTTTTTCCTTTTCTTTTGTGTTTGTCCCTTGCTGGTCTTTACTATGTCAGAAGCCTGGTTGGAAACCTTGGTCCTAACAAAATCATGAGCAGCGGGTTAGCGGTATTTAAACTGTAAAACATAACTTGTGGCTAGGCTTGGCTTTAAGTTAAAACAGGTCTTGAGAGGGTAGTCAACCTTGATTCACTTATTCAAGTAGTTCAAGTCCAACAGCTTTGATAAGAGGTGAGGCGTGAGGCGGGCTTCTTACCCATGGACTTCCTTACTGACAGCACTCCTAAGGTGTCTTCTGTACGCATGAAATTGTTCTTTTAATTTGGACTACTCATGCAATGTGTATGCAAAGCCAGTTCTGCAAAGTCTGGGCTCTCCGTTCCTGTTGCTGAACAATTAATCACCCATTAGTTCTTAAGAGGCAGGTAAGAGAAGACACCGTTTCTCCTGCCTTTCAAATAGAGCAGCACAGAGGTAGAAATAAGTGAAGAATCAGGAGAACTCTGAATGAACTCTTACTACTTCCAGTGTTTTCTTGTAAACACCTATCTGTTAGGGGGTGTTGCCTTCAAAGGTTGAAGGAGGGCTATACCCATACCACTGGTTTCCATTGTTTTAAAGAAGGTTTTTAAAGTTTTGAGGCAGTGGATGCCTGAGTTCTTGAATGCTGCACCTAATTAGAAATGAAGAGCAGCAAATACCCAGATGGATAATTTGTAGACCTAGAAAGAAAACTGTTCTTCAATGCTAGGATTTTACTGCTGCTAATATGTGAATTTTGCTTAGATTTTATTAGGCCCATTGAAAAGCAAAGGAGGCCAGAATGACCCCACCTGATTTTTTAGTACGGTGCTGTCGATAACGCTGAGTAAACCATGAGAGATCTTCCTCAAATTAAAAGAATCAATCGATGCCCTCTGCAGACAAAGCCTAGACCTCTCTTTTCTTCCCAGCATTTGTAGAATATCTTTGGAGGCGATGACTAAATATTTCTTTCTGTACTTTACTCTGAATCAACAAATGCCTTAGACTATCAAAAAGCAAATGTTTGTTTTGGGACAGTGACATTTATATTTGATGTTAGCTGAGCTAACATTAAAAAATTAAAACTGTCAACATTTCTCTGAAAAGAACTCTTCTTAAGGTAGGGAACTCGATTTACTGGTAACCTAATAATCTGCCTTGGTCTTGTCTGTGGAATGAGGAATCTAAATCAATCTTGAATTTCATTCAAGATCCTTCTTCCACATCCATTTAGAATCTTAAAATATACCAGCAGAACTCTGATTCTTTAATCAAAATTGTATTTCCTTACTTTTTACTTTTATAATGTTTATTGGTGAAAATTCACGCATAATATTATCCAAAAATCATAGAACAGTACTGTAAGTTTCAGCATATTTAAAAAATTTTATTTCTCTCTGCATCTATTAATGCACACATAAAATGGATCATATTTTAAATACAACCTAACATTGTACCCTTCTCACTTAAATACCACAAAAATTTCCATGTCAGTAACTACACACATTCCACTGCGAATGAAAGCATTATCTCAATTCCATTTAACATTTACTCAATTTAGATTGTTCATCCGTTTCCTCACAAATTCAGTTAGAACCACCCCTTGTTTTGCTCTTTGATTATTTTTCATTTAGCTTTTTAGGATGAAATTCCAGAAATAGAATTTTTGGCTCAAAGGTTAGTTTATTGTTTAACTCTTTGTTAACTGTTCTTAATTTTTTTTAGAGACTTTCAGAATATGGCATCTAAAATGTTTTAAAAACTTAGGAATTTTCATGACAGTGAGACACATCTGCTCCTGGCAGCACCAAAATTACTTCAAGATGAAGAGAGGCAACAAAGAGGCTACTTATAAAGTTTGCTAGCCATTTGGGCATGAAACTCTTCTTGTCTGGACTGCTTGATGGTATGCTGTGTAAACTGGACATGCAGGACCCGCAGAGAAATGACCGTTAAACTTGCCTGGAGGTGGGAACTTCCTTCAGGGATCCTGCTTAATGAAAGAGTCCACCAGACATTCTGTAGGACACAGGAGAAAGTGACTGACAAACTGCCAATATAGGTGGAACTGTCTTTGAAATTTCCTGCTTCATGGAAAAGTCTGCCAGATGCTGTGGGCCTGAAGGTTGATGATGGATGGCCAACATTGCAGAGAAACTTTGTGTGACTGTCCAGGCAGAGAGAGGTTTCTGTCAATTCTAGAGTTTTGGAAGTTGCTTACAATGAACCTATTGTTTATTTAGGTAATAATATATCCTTCTGGAGTCTTTAATGGAGTTGAAGAATAGATAGTTATATTATAGTTTTCCTTAGTCATGATAAAAGATAAAGAAGATATAAATATTGTAACTGTAATTCTTGCTTGATACCTGTTTTGTTATTTGTAATTTTACTATGTTAAAGTTAAAACCTTCCTTTTTATTTAAACAGAAAAGGGGAGGTGGATTTAGCTAAGCAAAACTTAGCGAGGCAGGGAAAAACCAAACTGAATGCTGGGAGAGAGAAGGCGGAGTCAGGGAGAAGTTATGTAGCCCAGCCAGAGCCGGAAAGAACTTTACCCTGTAAGCCAAAGCCATGTGGCGATACACAGATTACTAGAAATGGGTTAAATTAGTATATAAGAGTTAGCCAATAAGAAGCTAGAGCTAATGGGCCAGTCAGTGATTTAAACAATATAGTTTCTGTGTGATTATTTTGGGGTTGAGCAGCCGGGAACCAACAAGTGGCCTCTTCCAATACAGCTTGCTCTCCAATCTGGATCTTCTAATTTTGTTACTGATGGGTGCTTTCCTCTTACCATCTAGGTTACTCTGAAGAAAAACTCTTGGACCTTCTGGTTATTTTCTATTGTTGACTTGACACTGGGAAGATAAAAGTTCAGTCAAGGAATTGCCTGGATCAGACTGGCCTTTGGCCATATCTGTGAAGGGGGGGGTCTTGGTAGATGATGGTATGGGAAGGCCCAGCCCACTGTGGGTGACAGCATCCATAGGCTCTTAGGCCATTGCTATAAAAGAAAGGTGGCTGAGAATGAAGCAAATAATCAGCCTTCAGCATGGTTTCTGCTTCAGTTCCTCTCCTGGACTGACTCCTGGCCCCGACTCCTCTCCACGATGGTCTTTGACCTGGAAATGTAGGCTGACGTCAACCCTTTCCTCCCCTATAGTTGTTCTTGCTCATGGTGTTTCTCACAGACACAGAAAAGTGACAAGAATCCTGAGTGTCAGGCTGCTTTGCACCGTGGAGAAACAGGAGGACCTGGGCAAAGGACAGAGGAAGCTGTACAGCTGTCATGGCCGTAACCAAGGCCTCAGCCCAGCACTGGGGTTTCACCTGTAGCCTTCTCGTCCACTTGTCTGAACTCCTTTAAATCTGCTTGAGTGCACGGTGTAAGCCAGTCAGTGTTTCCTTGCTGATTGTGGTAAGTGAAGGTCCTCCTAGAGGGTGGGGCACTGCCTGTTAGCTCTGTCCTTTTCCTCTGGGAACCAATCTGGGCATTACCTTAAATATTCCCCTTGTTCAGAAAAACTCTGTTCCATTTTTTCCTTTCAACAGCTCCTTATCGAGCAACTGTAACGGGCCTGGAACTTACCTAGCACAAGCCAGGGCTGTTGAAGAGTCTGTCAGACGTTTCTTTCTTTTCCTTCTTTTATGCTTTAATATTTATTTTAAACTATGTGTATATGTGCCCATGCATGTAGGCCTTGTGTGTTGCAGTTCTCTTGGAGGTCAGAAGAGCATTGGATCTGTGAAGATAACGGTATAGGTGGGTGATGAGAAATAACCCAAGGTCTGGAAGAGTAGCAAACATTCTTAACAGCTGAGCCATCGCTCCAGCTCTGCTCTCTCCTCATATAACAGGTTTCACTCACCTGTTCTTCGGTGCAGTCACCATGCCTACTGGACTCCACCTCTCCCAAGGGCAAGCATCATGTATTACACATAGGTCTCTGATCTCACCATGGCCCCCGGCATACATCTCGGTCTCTATCATTTTCATTTTAAAACCATCAAACCATTCTGCCTTTCTTATGGATTCCACTTTCTTCTGGAATCCACTGTGGCCCCAAGGGATGTGTGGAGAAAGTAGAACTCAGTAATCCCTCGGTTCTGGTCAAGGCAGCACTGGCATCGTGTTTCTCAGCGTGAGCACAGTTGGCACTCGGGCTGGACCGTTCTCTGCTGTGGCTTTGCAAGCTGTGCTGTTTCATAGAATTCCTGATCTTTCCCCACTACCCCTCAGCAAGTTGTGGGCCGCAAACAGGACTCTAATGTTAGTTACCTTACTCTGGATTACACCTTTGCTGTTGGAATCACTGCCTTAAAGGTATAGGCAAGATTAAATATCACTGTGAGTTCCATGCCCATCCCTTCATCCAGTCCTTGATCCTTCAGATCTAGGCAGCCCTCAGATCCTCTTAACTGAAGGTAAATTACAAAAGTGATGTGATCCTAGCTTCAGAACTCAGGTCCTAAACAGTTGACCTTGGACCACTGGACCTAAGGGTCACCGCATAAGGAGTCCGAGTCTCCTGAGACTCCCAGATTATGGGAATGAAAGAACGTGGGAAGCCACAAAAGGTGTGTGTGTGTGTGTGTGTGTGTGTGTGTGTGTGTGTGTGTGTGTGTGTGTTTGGGGGGGGAGAGGGGCAGAGTACTCCATCTTGAAAATGGACCTGTCAGCTCAGTACCTCCGATGAGAAGCCCCATGGATCAGAGATGAGCAGCTCCTGCTTAATAAATCATGAATGAAGGGAAATGACTACTTTAAATCACTAAGTTTTGGAACAATTTGTATAAAACAGATAATTAAAGCAAAATTCTTCAGTCATTGACTGCTCACCACCCAGCCCTCGCTAGTGAAGTGATTAGCATAATCTCCATAATCTCTGCAGCAGCTTCCTGTTCTTGCAGGCTGGTGACCAGCAGGTGCTTTGTGCTGTAATTGCTGCTCCTGTTCCCAGCTCAGCTCTTTGGTTTATTTCACCACTTGTTTACTTCTCTGGTTGATAACACGAAAGACACGCGGAAGTGATTTCTCCTTCTTACTAATATATTTAGCTGTAATATTCAGAGTAACCATTACTAGTTCACGTCTTAAACTATGCAAATTATGCATTTCTCAATTAGCATTTCACTCTAATAATTAAATTGGGAGAAAGCTTTGGGTTTTGTTCTCTCCTGTTCTCATTACACTGCATTTACGATGGTGCCCCAGGCTGTTTTCTCCAGCCTATGTGGGAAAAAAAATCTCATTACATACAGATAGAGTTAAAGGAAAAACCTTTGCCTTTTGAAGGAATTACCTTGCTCTAAGTCATAATGAAATAAATCTGTCCATGAAAAGTATGAAACCGTAGCTTTTCCATGCTGTCTTTACTTTTATCTTTTTATTCTATCCTGAGTAGCTATGTCGTGGAAATCATGGTATATCATCCTTTGGGTATCTGCGATTATCAGCAATGCAAAGAACACGTGAGCCAAGATGAAATTCCCACCAGGACTGTCCTGTGAGTGATATCGAATAAAGTTCAATAAAGGGTGCAGGGAATTCTGATCTAGCATTGGGCCTCAGTTTCGTTCTGTGGAGTATCGTGGAATTGGTCTCTGCTTCGTAATTCATAAGAAAATTGGGTTGAAATAAGCTAAATTTTCAGCAAAGACACACTACACTGACATTGGATTTCATTCCAATAAAGCATGAATAGGTGCCCCTTGCTGGAAACCAGTCAGTTGATTTACGGAAATGCACTGGTCACACACACACACACACACACACACACACACACACACACACACACGCACACGCACACGCTTGCGCGCACACACAAACATTATTTCACTCGCTCCTCATAATCCATCATTGTGCTTTACTTCATCCTTATTTTACCACAATAAGGTTAAGTAATTTAGGCAAAATTCACACAGAAAAGTGGATCCTGTTTCTCTGGAGGTGGGAGCTTTCTTTTCCTCCCTCCCCCTCTCCAGGCCCCCCACAGAAGGATTTTCCAACTGATAATGGAAATGTTGCCAACAGTAATTAGTTCCTGTCATCAGGTATGAGCATGTGGGCCAGGGCAGAAAAATCAGTTCAGAAATTGTAGTCAGTGACGCTACCAATCACAGCCACCAATGACCTGCTGAAGGCCTGCAGGCTGGTCACTTGTGGGGCATGCTAGACCTGTGTCTTGTTGACACGGAGACTCTGTGACAGTCTGAGAGCTGAGCTAAAGAGTGATTGCCAACACTGGCTTGACGTTTCAGTTATGGAGCTGGGGGTGAGGGGGATTTGGAAAGAACTGCAATCCTGGATCCAAAGATGCTGATTTAAGTGTTTTGTACAGGGGTTTTCAGACATCTGTGTTTTATAAAATAGCCCCTTTCAAAAGGAACACCAGTAGTTTAAGGGAACGGTTTCTTTCCTTCCTCCTAGGATGTATTCTGTGTGATTGCTGCATTCATGGCGGTACCCCAGGCTGTCTTCTTCAACCTATGTGAAAAAAAGAAATGTGCACGGATAATCATCTCTCCACAGTTGTTGGCTTTACTGTGGCGACAGGAATCTCGATGTCTCTCCCTCCTGCCTGTCAGTCTCATTCACAACGGTATCATTTTCAGTGATGAGGTCAGTGTGAGGCTGTGTCTTGCCAGTAGCGGAGGGGAATTTGAATCTAATTCTGTGAATGCCAGGTGTTTGCCCACAAGCTGCAGACAGGACGCTGGCTCTCAGCTGTAGCCCTGGCCTTGGCCGTGACATTCACACCCCACCCTAGTGTGACTGCTATGCTCAAGTCTATAACCAGTCATTCTCTGGCAAACCTTGACTATTCCATTATTCTTTTAAACATTTATTTGCATTTATTCATTTATTGGTGTTAGGTGTGTGTGTGTGTGTGTGTGTGTGTGTGTGTGTGTGTGCATGCACGTGTGTATCCCATGGCACTTGTGCATAAGCCAGAGGAAAATTAGTGGAATCAGTTCTCTCCTCTAACCATGTGGGTTCCTAGGACTGACTATAGAACTTCAGACATGGAAGCCAGCACCTTTATGAATGGATCCACCTCACCAGCCTTTCTGAGCTTAGAATTAGATGCATAGATTAAGTTCTTCAGGAGGGACCCTTGTCTTTTCTGTTCTGTGGTTTTCTTTCCTATGCAGAAAGCAGCAGTTTTCAGAGTTCTACCTGTGGCATGGAGACTCACCAGGTTTCTCATAGCAACAGGGAAACCTTAAGTAAGACAGAAAGACAGCGACCATGTTCAGGACCCTGTAATGGTCAAGCATGCCTTTCAGAAGTGATTTAAGATAAGTGGGGGGTAGTGAGAGAAAGAAGATAAGAAGATGGAGAGAGGAGAGAGAGAGAGAGAGAGAGAGAGAGAGAGAGAGAGAGAGAGAGAGAGA
>NC_022020.1:67851764-67853006 GCF_000317375.1 Microtus ochrogaster
CTCTCTCTCTCTCTCTCTCTCTCTCTCTCTCTCTCTCTCAGCATTGCTGCAAAGATGTCACTGACATAAATGAGAGTGGTGGTGATGTTTTTATCTCTCTTCTTCCTCAAATCCAAATTTTGTTTTGCTCGACTTATTGCCAGAAATAATTAGCATCATTGCTGCGCACATATGCTGTCCTGGGTGTTGGACTGAGAAGTCAGACCTAACCAGTGTCACTGCTGTGCCCCGGATACTGAGCACTTATTCCCGTGGAAGATGAGAAAGTGGACTGCCGGGGTCTGTGTGAGCCATGTGGCCCTGATGTTGAGAGCTGTGTCTGGAATCTAGGGGTCAGCCCACAGTCCTTACTACTCTACACAAGGAAGGGTAGAGTGCTGTGTGATGGGCAGCCTGGGGGATTTAAAAAGTATGACATCTAAATGACCCTGCTTGCTCTTAGCTCATCTCTGTGGAGGACCTGCAGCTCTCCCTGGCCTTGCTCATCTTCCTCCTCTTGGATACAAGAGAGCAGCAAGTGCTTGTGGGATGTAATGGACCAATCACAAATTTGTATGACTGAATTAGATGATTAATACTCAGCAGTAATTTCATGCCATAATTGGCAATGAATAGGACTTTTGAAAACAACCCTTCAACACAATCAGCCACAGCAACGATTCACAAGGAGGGGTCACCCCACTGTGTGACCACCCCACTGCAATCTAACCCTAAGCTGGGAGGGGCCACCCCACTGCATACTTAGGAAGCATGCTCTAAAGTAAACCGCATTTTCCTTGGGGTCATCATTAATGTCTCAAAGTCCTTCCCCGACTAATGGAAAAATCAACTATAATACCCCCAGACCAGGGAATGTGCCGTATGAACAGACCTGAGAACTATCACTTTCTAAACACTGAAGGAAAAACTACAATGACACATTGTCCAAGGGCAGTGCCCACTGCACAAAGTCAGTGCTGCTAACTGTCTCTGGAGGACACAGACTCATTGCTAAAATGCAGCCATTTCTTTACCCCAAGCCCAGTAACTCCCGGCTCGCAGATGGTGCACACTTTGAGGGTTAGATCTTTCAAAAATTTAAAGCAAAGACTATTTCTAAAAACCATTAAGATATTTTTCTTACTAGGTATTTTCTGTTAATATTAATTTATATGCAACTATTTTCTGCTTCACTGTAGTAACCATTTTGCTATCTCTATAATCCTTCCATTTCATTACATATACACAATAAAATCTATTTTG
>NC_022020.1:67854069-67883977 GCF_000317375.1 Microtus ochrogaster
ATGAGCAAAATATATTGTATGAAGATTATTTTTAATAAAATGTAGTGCATTGTTTATACATCAGAAATGTTGTTTGAAGCAATTGGTTAAAAGAGCTTTATTTTTCCCCCTCAACTGTATATTTCTGTAAAATTTTGCTCATTTTATACTTATATCCTGTGCATTTACTCTAAGCCATTAGATGCAGGAAGATGTTTAACACAATAGAAAAAAATATTTCTATTTCCAAAGAAGTATTTTGGTTCAGATGGTTCTAGGACAAAAGATTGAAAGTATTAAATAATATTCTCATACAGAAAAGATTACATGGAAAAAGAAACGTTGCATTTTAGTGTTACTTTATGTGTTGTTTTGATGAAGATATTGGAGACAATGATTACAAGTACTTCTTACTGCCTGTTGCTGAATGTATGCCAATTACAGAACACTTTAAAATATTCCATGCAATGAAAGTGCAGCAGAAGATTCAGAGTGGACAATCACGTACTCAAATTTCAGAGATGAGTATAGACTTTTCCGTGTGTTTCTTTGTTGGAGATTTGTGTAGAAGCTTTGATAAACATGAATTTATGACCGGGGTTTTAATCCAGGAAATGTATTACAAAGACTCTGGAGAAAGAAAAAATTGATATTTTAGTAAAAAAAAAAAACTGGGAAGATTTGATGAAAACTAAGCTCACACCATGTACTGCAGAGATCTTTCTAAATTCTTCAGAGCTTGTTCAAGCTTCCCTGTTTAAAGTCAGCAGTGTTTTGATTTAAAGGTTTAAACAGCTTAGTGTTTCCTAGTATCTTTAGAGAATTTGAGGAGTGGCAAGACCTTAATCTTCCATGTGCATTCGGTTACAATGCCTGATGCAATTAAGGAAAATCTTAACAGTTGACAGAATTGGAAATCATTCTCTTAAATGGATTGTAAATACATAAATGTTTGATGTCTTTGGACAGTAGAGACATGTAAGTCAATATTGAGATTCTACCTTAGCCCAAATTAGAAAAATTATCATCAAAAAATTTAAAAAATGTCGGTGAGGATGTGGGAAAAACAAACTTGTATACAATGCTTATAGAATACAAATTATTCCAGCCACTATGACAATCAGTGTCGCATTTTCTCAAAGATGCGAATGAGAACTACCAAGTCTTCCAACTGTACACTGGTGGTTATATTCCTGAAACAATCAAAGCCAACATACAAGAGAGATACCTGCAGAGCCAAGATTGTCACTGTACTTGTTGCAATAGCTAAATTATTATACTGGCAGGTTTTGTGTGTCAGCTTGGCACAAGCTAGAGTCATCAGAGAGGAAGGAGCCTCAGCTGAGGAAATGCCTCCATGAGATCTAACCATATGGCATTGTCTCAATGATCAGTGGGGGAGGGCCCAGCCTATGGTGAGTGGTGCTATTCTTATACTGGTGGTCCTGGGTTCTACAAGAAAGCTGCTGAACAAGCCAGTAAGCAGCCCCCCTCATGACCCTGCATCAGCTCCTGCCTCCAGGATCCTGCCCTGTTTGAGTTCCTGTCCTGACATCCCTCAGTGATGAACCACAATGCTGAAAGGTAAGACAACTGAAGCCTTTTCTCCCCAACTTGTTTTTTGGTCATAGCATTGCGTTGCAGCAACAGAAACCCTAATTAAGACAAATTGGTACCAATATACCAAGGTATTGCTGTGACAGACCTGACTGTTTTAGAGAGGATTGTGGGAGGACTTTGGAACTGTGGGTTAAAAGAGCCACTGAGTGCTAAGACCTCTGTGAGTTATCCTGTGGGAACTTGGAAGATCAGAGCAGTGTGGAGAATGGAGGTGTGGCTTGCAAAGTTTCAGAGGGAACTTTAAAGACTTTGTCAGGGCCCTTTGTTATTTTGAGTTAAGATCCTGTGGCTCATTAGCTGGGGCTGAAGAATCAGCTGTGATTAACAAGACACCAGAACTGCTATAGCAAAAACCTTGCTTTGCAGGATACTTGCCACTGGTCAGCTAGAGCTAAGAGATTAGTGGTGACTGAGACCAGCAAGACTGGAAAAATCCTCTTGAGATTTATTTCCTGACAGCACAGAGGAGCTGTTTTCCAGAGGTGGCCAAGGTTGTACCTTGTACTGGCAGCTGGACTTGGTAATGTGTAAGAGTCACCCAGGTGGTACTGGGTTTGAAGATATGAAGGGGTCATGGAGAGCAGCTGAGGCTTGGCACTGTGAGAGCCCAGGAGAAGCCATTGGTGAAGGTGCAGCCTCAGTGGCTGTTGAAGGCCAGGACTGAAGGGGTCATGTAAAGACATTGAAGCTTGGCATCATGAAGTGAGCCAATGAGAGGCTATTGTGAAAGTGCAGCCCAGTTGCAGAAGAAGACCCCAGTGTTTTGGAGATGCCAGTGCTATGGGAGAGGCCCCCACAGCAGCAGCAGAGCCTAGAAGACAAGCTGTGCATGCTACAGCGGGCAGGGCTGAAGAAGTGACTCAGGCTCCTTGGAGGAGCCCAGAAGATCATGAGTGAATCCCAGGGAAATAGACATTGAGTTATTTATACAGTATTAATTAAATCACTGCTTGGCCGATTACTTAAGTGTATTGCTAGCTGGCTCTTACATCTAGAATTAACCCATCTCCATTATTTTATATTTTACCACAAGGCTCATGGCCTACTGGCAAGGTTTCAGCGTGTCTGTCTCTGGCAGTGGCTCCATGGCTTCCCCTACTCTGTGTTTCTTTCTTTCAGCATTCAGTTTAGTTTTCCCCACCTAGCTAAGTTCTGCCCTGCTATGGGTACAAAGCAGCTTCTTTATTCATTAATGGTAATCACAGCATATAGAGGGGAATCCCACATCACCTCCCCTATTCTGTTTAAATAAAAAAGGAAAATTTTAACTTTAACATAGTAAAATTACATATAACAAAACAGGTATCAAGCAAGAATTACAGTTACAACATTTATAGGTACTTTATCTTTTATCATAACTAAGGAAAACTATAACAACTATAAATTCTTCAACTCCATTCAAAAACTCCAGAAAGATATAATTTTACCTAAGTAAACAGCAAGTGCATTGTAAGCAACTTCCAACACTCTAAAATTGACAGCATGGGTAATGGGATGAATATGATCAAGGTACGTTATATGCATATGTAAAGATGTCGCGTTGAAATCCAGGGTCAGTACAATTAACCTGCACTTAAAGGCTACTGAAAAGGAGGGGCCACAGCCCAGACTGCAGTTAGTTCTGGCTCCTTGCTGTCATACGTCAGAGCCTCAGATCTGTACTTCTGCCACTAATGACTGAAGCTCCCTGTCTGGAGAGGCCATCCTGACAGAGAGGTTGGGAATGATACTTTGCCCAGAGGAGGCCCTTTTTGTCATACAGCGTTGGTGGTTGAGTTAATGGGACAGAGGGTCAGAGTGAATGGGTCAAGTGGTTTTGACACAAAAACAAAGTTAAAAGTAAAAAAAAAACAAACCCTCTTTAACCTCTCGTATTCCCTCCTATCAGTGCTCAGTGCGAGCCCCGCTGGCCCCTGCTTCTCCTCCGTGGGTGGGGTGCTCCTGAGCTCTTGCCACCTTCGTCACCATCCACTCTGCTACACTGGACATAGCTGTGTGTCCCATCCATGGCACGCAGTAGCTGTAGGGCTATGTGTTAAGGCTCTCACCGTAAGTGATGATTGGCTTTTTAATGGCTCTGAGACATACTCTGGGCATGTGTGTCTGTAAAAGAATCACTAAGTGTATCTGCTAATGTTCAACATTTACTTCCTCCTATTCTGATTCTACGTCTCAATTTACACCTTTATGATACTGAATTCATTAAACAGGTGGGAGTAAGAGAGGCAGTAAAATAACTTATGCCCCAAATAGCCATTTTTCAACCATTTAGTTCAAACCAAATTGTCTCTTGTGCTCAAACATTTGACGACTTTGCGTAGCTGTTGTAGTCCAGCCAGAAGCAGCATTCACAACTCATTACTCCTTCTGACTCTCAGGGTCCCTGAAGATGCTCTTGCAGCACACAGAACTCAGGTCTTTACCCGTTACAGTGAAGTCAAAGCTAGCCTGATGTCACGTGGGCCTACAAACAAATGAGAGAAGTCTCTGTTGCTGCATCAGGAATGAAAAGTTTTGTAGGTATCTGGTGATGGTGGCAATTCTGACAATAATCATACAGGAGACATCTTCACAGGAATTAGTTTCTCCGATGGAATTGCATCGCTTTCTTGGCTTTTGTTTGTTGGAACAGACAAAGAGGCTACTGCACTAAGTGGTGCATTGATTTTTTTTTGAAGCATAGAAATGAGATTTAAGATCCTGCTACAATTGCTATTAGCATGGTGACCTGTGAGGGAGAATTTACCTAATGGTTTCAGCCTATATAACCATTTGTCTGGGCCCATTTTTGACTGTATTCTCTCACAACCTTTTGTGACTGTGAATACAGGTGCATGGAATTTGGAGGTCAACATTTGGGAATGACACTAAAACATTAAACATGGACCTGAACATATGGCTTGGTGGTTAAGAGTAATTGCTGTTCTTTCAGAACATCCAGGTTCCATTCTTAGCACCCATATGATAGCTCATAACTGCCTGAAATTCGAGTTCCATGGGATCTTGTGTTCTCTTTTGGTCTCTGTGTATACCTACATGCAAGTGGCAAACACGAGGTAAGGCAGACACACATACATACACTAAACACACACACATACACACATGGTAATATGAGGACATTGGTAGAGCTAGGCCTTTGACATCAATCAAGGTTTAAGCCATAAATTCTGGGTGCAAAGATAGTCTAGAATGACCCTGGTGGTCAGAAATGAGATTAGTGGACAGAACACTCAGGAGGGTGAGGAAGTAGCTATTTACCAAGAACATGCAACTATTTTGATATTTAACAACCAGTGTTGCTGGCCCCATGCAAAAACTAATTTTTTTTTATCTTGGCCAAACTATTGGCTTTAGATATATTATTTTTCCTGTCTGATTTTTGATGCCTTCATCCGGAAAGGAGGAGTGTTGACAACCAATGCTCTATCAAGTCATCTTCAGAATCTCACGAGATGATTCACAAACAGTACCAAGTCCAGTCACCAAGGAGCAGAAAGTGTCAAGCCCATGGCAGATGTATTATTTTATCCCCATGTTTTCTGTCTGGTGTAACTAGTGTCATAAAGGGAGACAGCTTGGTCCTTATTGAGCTTTTTCCTAGAAAAGAATCAGCATTGCTATTTAGATTGTATTTGGACGTAGGTTTCTGCTTAAATTTTACAATGACCTTACAAACACTGCTAGGAGAAAATGCGAGAATGGTGCTTTAATTTGTTGTGTTATTATTACCCAAACTCAGCAGTCAGAGGCTCACACATTATTTCTCTCATGAGCAGACTGTCTTGCATCATGCTGTTTAAAAATGCTTTCTTCATTCTTTTCAATTTGATAGGGATACCTTAAGTGAATATTGATATTCCTACTGGTCTGTTCTGTCAAAGGAAATCAAATAGTGTTTAAGAACATCTTACTCTTGGGATGAGTACATTCCCAGGGGGATTTTCTGTCAAAAGAAATGAAATAATATTTAAGAGAGTCTTACTCTTGGGATGAGTATGTAGGGCAGTAGTGGGGCATTTACATTGCATGTTCAGGGTACTGGGATCCATCCCACCATTGCCAACTCTCATTGCCTACCCCCCAAAATAAACCTCGCAAAGCATAATGATATTATTCTTAATGGCATGCCTTAAGCCATCTAGGAAACACACATAAGACAGAGGAATTATATAAAATAACCATTTTAAATATGCAGGGGACCCTACTAACCAAGAAACATTTTCTAATTTGTTTTCTAAAAATTACTTTTCCTAGATTTACTTGAAGTGTTGCTTGAAGTGTGTGTGTTCATGATGCATATAATCTTTAAAAATAAGCAGCCCCATTAAGACACAATTAACCCTTTACGTGGCTGCCTCATGTAGGAGATCAGTTTTAGTCCATTCTCAGACTTGTATAACAATCACAAAGAATGCGTTGGTGAATTTGCTTTCTTTCCTTTCTCTCATTTCCAGTTTGCTTCTGTGTAGTCAGAGAACATAGTTTATATGACTTATATCCTTTAAACGTTTTGAGAAGTACTTTGTGGCCAGTGTGTGGTTTGTTTTGGAAACTATTTCCTGTGTACAGGAAAAGAATGTGAATTCTGTTGGTGGGTAGAGGCTCTCCACACATGTTAAATCAGTTAGTTTGTGGTGTTTTCTAGTGAAAATCTCCAACTTAGTAGATGCTTTGAAATGTCTTCCAATTTGTGGTCTTTCCCTAGAAGGTTATATGAGAGGGAACAGTTTTTATCCTGGGTGATACTAGGGGTAGAATGGCAAAGCCACACTCACAACAGTCGAGTGCATAGATTTGTGCATAATTCACTGAGGTCCTGGAGAAAAGAATTCAGAGTCCATGTGGGAAGCAGGAACTTTGGCAGAGGCAAAACCTCCAAGGCCCATGTGACAGTCATTAAGTACTCCCAGCACACCAGACCCTGCTCTACGGGTTTTGCATATATTAACTTAATTTCATTACAATAGCATGATACATTATCATTCAGTGTAGCATATACTGTTGTCCACCACGGTTTATAAACGAGGGCATTATTTGTGCATTTTGAGCCACTACAACTATACCTTGGGTGTTTATTCCTCATCAAACAAGCAAAGTCAAATAGTATTCCATGGATTTTTGGTTCTTTATTTCTTAGACTCCTGTGCCATGTCTATCTATGACTAATTTGTTATGTGCTTCTTTTTTGAGTACATCTTTTGTTGTAAATATCATCCATGATAATGCTTGTGAAAAGCCGGAGAGAATTTTTTTTCTTCCATATATCTCTGAAGTAACAAAGGATAGGCAGAGTCAGACAGAAAGACAATGCTCTGCTTCTTCATTAGATTCTCAGTAGTACAGAAGCCTCATAAAAGATGACTATTTTGACAAGTAGAAGACTTCACTTACAGACAATAGGTTCGTTCTAAGTGAGGGAAACAAGGCCACTTGCTTCCTGTTTGTAAAATCCTCATGTAAGCTTGCATGATTATCATTTTAAAGTCATTCATTCAATCTTACTTCGCTTTGGAATTGTCTTTACAGTCATAATTCTAAATTACACTTTCAGTAACTATGACCATCTCCATGTATACCATTCCATTAAGTGAAATCTTGGATACAAAAGGGTTCTCTTAACTCTGAGCTTAGTCCTTGGAATTTTTTGGGTCTTCAAAAATAATGGGAAGAAAGTCACAGTTAATGTTCAACAGCCTACTGCATGCTATTTGGCAGTCTGTTCTTTGGCAAACTCCAGAGAGTTTGTGAGACTCTGGGGATCCTGCCATGCCAACAAGAAAAAGCAGGAGTGTCCCATGGATTTGGGGTATGCGCATCACAAAGTTTCTTTTAAAATAGCTATCTACATTTAAAAAGGGTCAAAGACCAAGATAGATACTTCGATGAATGAGATAATGCAGTACACCACAGTGGATCTCCAGGAAACAAGGACTCTAGCCAAACACCCTGAGTAAACTTTTGAGTGAAGATAATCATTTGTGTTACAACAAAATCAAAAGTGAAAGAACCGTGTGTATTCCTACACACAGCCCCCTCTGTGTGCAAAACTTTGCCTTTTCCAAAGTCCAAGGATGATAGATTTGAAGGTGTTTTGGGATTCTTGGTTTTATTAAACATGAGTATTTACTGGGTATATTCAATGAGAGGTGTTGGGAAGAAGGTGGTAACCAAGATCTACTTCTTACTTTCAAGATTTTTATGGTCTTATATGGGGGATAGGTCATTAAAACACAAAACACATATTTAATAGGATCCTATGTTCAAATATAGAATACATAAGCCTATATGACAGTGCTGAACCTTCTTGGAGGAAGTGCTTCCTAAACTGAGTTAGATTCAGCTAGGAAAATGTTGACAGGAGCTGATCAAGGCTTACTCCCATAGATGCAGCGGCATATGAAGGTCACGGAGTTTGGTGGTCTCTAGCAAGTGATAAGTACCAACTATAACAATACAGAATAGATAAGGGGGAAAGTCAGGCTTAGGAGAAATCTCCCAGTGGCACAGAGTACAAATTTTATGGTTCCAGCAAATTAAGGTTTGGGATGTTGACAGCAGCTAACATTTCTAGGGAGAGCACCTGAATTTCCTAAAGCTTCTGCTAAAATTTGTTGCTTCTTCACCAAAACGCCCAATAAGAAGGTCCTGCATCGTAAGAAGAAGGGAGAAGCACTTTACCTTAGAGACTTTAGTCAGGAAACAGATTTCTAAGTGTTCTCCTTTTAGACCAGTCTTGTCTGTCACTTGCCATTATGATTGTCCACCCTCATACACATTCCGTGACTACACGGTTCCAGAGAAGAGGAGCACTTGGCATTGTTGAGACCTTAACAACCATCGGTCAACTTATTACCAATGGGTACTTGGAGGAGGATCAGTGTTGTGGCTTATTCTGTAATCTTGGTATAAGCTAGAATTACCCAGGAGTTTAACCTTGGAGTATGACTGTGAGGTGGTTTCAAGATCAGATTAATTGGGGTAGAAACACTGGCCCTAAGTTTGGGCAGCACCATTCTCTGGACTGGGTTTCTAATTATATAAAAAAAAGAGATGGCAAGCTGAGTTCTGCATTCACCTCTCTCTGCTTCCTCACCTGTGGTACAATGTGACCATATGTCTTACATTCCAGCCACATCCCAAACCCTTCTTTTCTTAGATTATTTCTTGTTAGTTATTTGGTCACGCCAACAAGACAATTAATAGAATCAGAGCCTTCACTCTGGGCCAGAAGTTGCTCTTGGAAGAGCAAAGAATTGAATCTCAGCGGCTTTGACAGAGAAGACGTAGGTCTGAGCTAGCGCCCTGAACACTGTCCATGGTTCTGACAAGCGTCAGCCCGCTGGGCTCTTCCTGGGTCTGGGCTCTACCAGAGCTGCAAGCTGTCTTCCCTTCCAACTGATCAAGCCAATGATGCTCAGCTAATCGGCAGCACTTCCCTATCCAGTTACCCCCTTGGCTTATGTCACTTTCCCCTGTTCTAACTGAAGCTTTCCCTGCAGTTAAACTTGCAGACTGCATTCTCTTGCTTGGGCCTCCACTGAATGCCTTCAGAGTTTTCTCCTCGCCAAAAGGGGGCTGTGTTCTTTTGGGAACAACTAAAATGTTCCAGTCTTTTCAAATTTAAATGAAGAAAGGAAGTTCTCAGGCAATTTGATTGCTAGGGGCAGGAAGGCAGCTCTCCCCATACCCATAATAACAGGACTTGGGGCCAGCCATTTTTGTAACCCGCTTCCCTCTAGGGCTGCAACCCATTTGATTCAAAGCCATAAATATAATTTGCAGTCGGTATAGCACACTTTTATTTTGCAAATATATAGAAGTGTTAGTTCAAGACTTCAGAAGAGTGAGAAATCTCACATTATTTATATTTTTATGTGTTCTTCATGACAAATGACTTCTCTTCCAATTCCTGATGAAAATCAATGTGTGTTAGGTAGTTCCAGGTAAATGTTGACTCTTCTGTGTCATAAAAAAGCACTTAGAAGTGATGAATGAAGCTAAAGAGAAAATGAGGTCTGGAGCTCATAGCCTTTTGCAGCTCTGGTTCCAGGGGATCCGATCCTGTCTTCTGGCCTCTGTGGGCACCAGGCAAACACACAATGCACAGACATACACATACTCATACATAAAATGAAACAAACAAATCCTTTTAAAATGCTGTCTTAGTGCTTATCAGTCAGACTGTAGCATCTAAGAAACAAGGTGACTTTGTAAGTCTAAATTAAAAGCTACCTGTAACTCCAAATTCAGAAACAAGTGTGACAGCTGATTCTTAAACAAATTAAAGGAAAGCTCCCTTCGATCATGGGAGAGGGGATCCTGGCCCATGAGTTTCCAGACTTGAGCCAGTTTGTAGACCCAGAACCCTTTGAGTGAAGGGACGGTCAGTTTATCCTGAGTAAGGAACTTGATAAAATACTAAGTTTTGTTCTTAGCCTTCCTTTAGTCCTTTCTCAGAGGGATCTATGACCTTCTACAAGGGTGACTGTACACCGTGAGAAAGGAAACAAATGGATTTTCAAGGTCTGTTGGATACTGGTTCTGAATTTGTACAAATTCCCAAACACCCCAAGAAATACCGTGGCCCTCCATTTTAAAGTGGAAGCTTAAGAAAATCAGGTGATTAATGGAGTTTTGTCTAACGTTTGACTCACGGTAGGTTCAGTGGGTTTCTGAGTTCATCCTGTGGTTATTTCCTAAATCTCATAATGTGTAATTGGGATAGATAGACATACGTTAGCAGAATTCCCACGTTGGTTTCATGTCCTGTGTGTGGGATAAGGACTGTAATGAAAAGGCTAAATGGAACCCTAAAGAGTTGCCTCTGCCAGGCAAAACAGTGAACTGCAGAAATCAGTGCTATTGTCAAGGACTTGAAAGATGTAGGGATGGTGGTTCCCACCACGTCTCCCGTAACTGCCCTATCTAGCCAGTGCAGAAGACAGAGCACAGAGAATAAGGGTTGACTATCAAAAACTCAAGTAGTGACTGCAATTGCATCTACTGGACTAGATGTGGTGTTCTTACTTGAGCAGATGAACACATCTCCTGCTTTGTGGCATTTAGCTATTGATCTAACAGATGCCTTTTTCTTGGTACCTGTTCACGATGACCACCAGAAGCCAATCTGCTTTCGGTTGGCAAGGCCAGCAGTATGCCTTTACAGCTTTACCTTAAGGATATACTAACTTTCTATTCTGCGTCACAACTTAGTTCAAAGGGCTCTTGATCATTCTTCTCTTCCAGAAAATATCACATCAGTTCAGTCTATTGAAAGCTTTATACTGATTGGACAAAGTGAATAGGAGGTAGCAACCACTTTGAACTTGTTGGTAACACAGATGTGTATTAGAGGGTGGGAAATAAATCAAATCAAAGTTCATGGGTCTTCTACCTCACTGAGATTCTAAGGAGTCCAGCAGTAAGGAACATTCAGAGATGTTCCTTCTAAGGTGAAGGATAAGTTATTACACCTGGCCTGTCCTACAACCAAGACAGAAACACAAAATTTAGTAGGACTATTTGGTTTCTTCAGATAGCATGTTCCCCCACTTGGGTCTGCTATTCTGGTGACTACCAAGTGACTTAGAAAGCTTCTAGCTTAGAGCGGGCCCTGGAACAGAAGAAGCATCTTCAACAGGTCCAGGCTGCTGTGCAGGCGGCTCTCTACCTCTTGATCCAGCAGACCCCATGGTACTTGAGGTGTTAGTAGCGGCAGATAGGGATGTTGTTTGGAGCCTTTGACAGGCCCTTATAGGTGAATCACAGAAGAGTCCCTTGAGATTTTGGAGGAAGGCTCTCCCATCTTCTGCAGAG
Source organism: Microtus ochrogaster (assembly GCF_000317375.1). Classification (NCBI taxonomy): domain Eukaryota; kingdom Metazoa; phylum Chordata; class Mammalia; order Rodentia; family Cricetidae; genus Microtus; species Microtus ochrogaster. The sequence continues at coordinate 67,865,485 of NC_022020.1, forward strand.
AACTATTTTTCATTTGTGATATGGTTCTTGATCACAAATGAAATGATCATTCAACAGCAGAGATCAACACCAAACCTCAAATACGGCACCATTTCAGGCAATGACCAGCCAGTGACCCAGTGGAAGGTTGACTACGCTGGACCATTGTTGGAGGAGCCTGGTTGTTGGTTCCCGGCCGCCTGGCTAGCTTTTGGGCCTTAATGGAACCTGAACATTTGACAATGAGCCACCGAGTTACCATGTAGCCTGAGCTGCCCATCATAAGTTGGGTGTTTTTTGGCCTACCAAGCCATAAAGTAGGACACACACAGCAGCAATCCGTTATCAAAAGGAAGTGGTGTATATGTGATTGGGTCTGAGCAAGTCCTGAAGGCACAAGCAAGTTACATGAAGAAGGCACCTAAATGCCTACTGTTTCTACCATTACAATGCAATCTGCTGCCATCATGCACCCGTGACCTCACAGGGTGCATCCTATGTGACTGAGAAAGAGAACACTAGAGCCTGTTTACCAGGACCTGTTGCATGCTCTAAGGGCACCACCCAGAAGTGTAAGGCTGCAGCACTGCAGCCCCTTTCTGAGACAACTGTGGAGGACACTGGCAAAGGCGAATCTTCACAGTGGGCAGTACTTTAGGGAATGCATATGAGCATGCATTTTATTTGAGAGAAGAAATCGCCAGATGTGCAACTGTTTACTGATTCATAGGCTGTAGCAATAGATTGGCTGGATGGTTAGCGACTTGGAAAGAGCATGATTGGAAAATTGGTGAGAAAAATTTCTGGGGAGACGCATGCAGATAGATCTCCCTGGATAAGCAAAGGATGTGCAGATATTTCTGTCCCATGTAAATGATCATCAAAAGATGACTTTAGTAGAGGAGTTCAATAATCAGGTTGATAGGATGGCCTATTTGGCGGTCAGGTAGCCTCTTTTGCTTGCTATCCCTGTCATTCCCACATGGCCTTATGAACAAAGTGGCTACAGTGGCAAAGAAGATGGTTATACATGGGGTCAAGAACATGAACTTCCACTCTCCAGAGCTGACCTAGTAACAGCTGCTTCTGAGGGCCAGATCATTCAACAGCAGAGATCAACACCAAACCTCAAATATGGCACCATTTCAGGCAATGACCAGCCAGTGACCCAGTGGAACGTTGACTACGCTGGACCATTGTTGGAGGAGCCTGGTTGTTGGTTCCCGGCCGCCTGGCTAGCTTAGACCCAAAATAATCATACAGAAACCATATTAATTAAATCACTGCTTGGCCCATTAGCTCTAGTGTCTTATTGGCTAACTCTTACATCTTAATTTAACCCATCTCCATTAATCTGTATATCACCACAAGGTCGTGGCCTACCAGCAAAGTTTCAGCATGGCTATCTCCGGTGGCTCCATGGAGTCTCCTGACTCTGCCCTTCCTTCTCCCAGCATACAGCCTAGTTTTCCCTGCCTACCTAAGTTCTTTTTTTTCCTTTTTTTTTTAAAATTTTTTTTAAATTTATTTATTTATTAAGGATTTCTGCCTCCTCCCCGCCACTGCCTCCCATTTCCCTCCCCCTCCCCCGATCAAGTCCCTCTCCCTCATCAGCTTGAAGAGCAATCAGGGTTCCCTGACCTGTGGGAAGTCCAAGGACCGCCCACCTCCATCCAGGTTTAGTAAGTTGAGCATCCAAACTGCCTAGGCTCCCCCAAAGCCAGTATGTGCAGTAGTGTTTTTGATCCTACTGCCTACCTAAGTTCTGCCTAGCTATAGGTCCAAAGCAGTTTCTTTATTCATTAACCAGTAAAGGCAACACATAGACAGAAGGACCTCCCACACCAGACCACTTCCTCCATGGAAAGGACAGTGCTTTGTTCTGAAAGGTGTAGATACATTCTGGTTATGGATTTGCCTTTCCTGCACATAATGCTTCTGCCAAAACTACCATCCATGGACTTAGAGAATGCCTTATCCACCCTCTTGGCAATCCCACAGTATTCATCTGACCAAGGAACTCACTTCACAGCCAGAGAAGTGCAACAGCGGGCCCGTAGTTACAGAATCCACTGGTCTTACCACGTTCACCACATCCTGAAGCATCTGTCCTGATAAAAAGATGGATCTTTTGAGATACAGTTACAGAGCCAATTGGGGCAGCATCTTGGAGGGATGCAGTAGGGTTCTCTAGAAGGCAGTATATTCTTTGAATCTATATATGGTGTGGTTTCTCCCATAGGCAGGACCCACAGGTCCAGGAATCAAGGTGTGAAGAAAGAAAAGTTCTACTCACTGTCCCCCCCCTCACCCCGTGAACTACTCAGAAAATTTTTGCCTCCTGTTCATGCAACGGTAAATTCCCACTGAACTGGAAGCTTAGCCCACCCCTTGGCCACATGGGATTTCTGATGCCCTTGAGTCAACAAGCTAAAAGAAAAGAATGACAGTGTTAGAAGGTGTGACTGAGCCAGATTACCACAGGAAATTGGATTGCTTCTCCACAATGGAGGCAGGAAGGATTAAGTGGAGTGCAGGAGATCCTTTAGGGGGTGCCCTATGAGACGTCAACGGGAAGCTACAACAGCCTAATCCAGTCAGAATGATAAAGGTACAGACCCTTTAGGAATGAAGGCATGAAGCACTTCTCCAGAAGAGCCAAGACCTGCAGAGGTGAGGGTGAAGCAAATGCAGGCTGGGTAGTAGAGAAAGGTAGTGATAAGTAGCAGCTAAGACAACATGGCAAGATGCAGAAATGAGCATTATAATTACATGAGTGCTATTGTCACATTTTGTCAAGAATGTGTACAGATATTTGTGTTTTCTTTCCTCAATTTCTTTCTCATAACATCAATTAAGAGGCTATCAATGGTTGCCATATTTAAGTTTGGGGGTACTAAAAAATGTCCCTCAAAAAACATTGTTACCTTTTTTCAATCATAAAGGGTTTGTGATGTACGGGGGATAGTTATATCATGTTAGGCATAATTATGACATGGTTATTCTTTTCATTTAGCAGTCGATCATGACATAAGGAGATGTGATTGTGTATGGAGTTGCTAAGACATGAATTGGGATGGCTATTTAGTGTCAGCTTGACTATATCTGGAATAAACTAAAACCCAAGTGGCTGGGCACACCCGTGAGGTGTGAGGAACCATGAAGTTGGCCTGGTCTAGCTTCCTTGAGAGAAGGTTTTTCAGAGTAGAGTCCATGGCTCCTGGAACATCTCATACAGAAATATTTGGTAAAAACCATATATCAGATCTTGAAAAATGTATGTATTTTCTGTAATTGAATTATAATTAGAATCATATTGTAATTAATTTAAAAATTCTCTATGAAAGTTGTGTATTTGGGAATGAGTTAGAATTAATGTGTGCTACTAAAATGCATCAATCATCCGCAAATAGAATCGAAGCTACCATGTAGCATTAACATTCCAGATCCCCTGAAATTCATCATGCAACAACTGTTCACGTTTCAATTTAGTCAAAGGACACAGCAAATATTGGAGGCACTACTAGAGATTTCTCAGGAAGGAAATCATTTTTTTAAAAAAAATAAATTTTAAAACTTAAAACAAGCAGTCACTTTAGGAAGTTAATTGAGGACGGCGTCCTAAGGAAGACAAGGACTTCAGAGCTGTAAAATTTATCACATAAACAGCACTAAGAGACAAATGACGGTTTAGAAAAAGACTTACAGGACCTCACTACCCCTCTACCTTCCCTCAACACAAACAGCTGCGGGGAGGGGAGTGATAGAAACAAAGTTGTCACATATGATGTTACTGTGTGTGCACCCACATTTATAAAGGAGCACGTAGATATACATAAAAATATTAATATGATTACCTTAAAATAGGATTTTCAGTAACTATTATCTAGGTTTTTATATATTAGTCAAATTTTTTATAATGGTGTGGAGATTGTAAGAGTCTCAGAAGGAGGGGAATGGGGTCATCTCTTCTGGACAGGACTGGGCCACACTACTTACCAGCTCACAACACCTGCACATGATCAAGAACCCAGTGTAGGGTGGGGAGGGGATCGTGAGCCCCCATGCCTGGCTGAGGAACTTTGCATAGTTGATGGTTTCTGAGGGAGAGAGAGTTTCTACCATGGCTTGTGGTAGGTAGACTGTGTCCCTGTGGGTGATCCCACTCCAGTGTTCATGCAGCCAGCACAAACTGAACTCGGTGATCTAGTTTGTTCTTTTCTAAATGAACGTGAATGCCTACTTTTACAAACACAACTTTCCTTTTTCACTACAGAAACTTTGGTTTGATGTAATCAATAAAGCATTGTCTCACATAATTAATAAAACATAGAGGACATGATGTTGGGAGGCGGTTGGAAATGCTGGGCATGGAGTTAGGAAGAGTTAGAGCAAAGAGCATATTGTAGACACTATTAAAAACATTGTATGCATGTCTGAACGTCTCAAAGAATTAATGAGAACACTAAGAGAGATGTACATAGATCTAATCTACATGGGAAGTAGAAAAAGACAAGGTCTCCTGAGTAAATTGGCAGCATGGGGACCTTCGGGGAGGTTTGAAGGGGAGGGGAGAGACAGGGAGGGCAGCAGAGAAAAATTAGAGCTCAATTAAAATCAATAAAAAAGAATTAATAAAAATATCCTTTTATATGGAAAACTTTATAATGGTATTTTGAAATCAGATACTCAAGAAAAGCTCTTTTTGATTTATAATTCAATGTTAAACAGACCATTAAACTTCTGATATTTGCATGAATTTGTCTCTGGTAAACACACACATACATACATACACACACACACACTGAGAGAGAGAGAGAGAGAGAGAGAGAGAGAGAGAGAGAGAGAGAGAGAGAGAACCTACATAACTTGTCATCTCTGCAAATACTTTCCCACTTTAACCCTGTGATCAATATGGAATTGATTTTCAACAGCAGCCCCTAGACAGAAGCATGATGTGGCTGGCAGCATCTGCCTCTCAGGCCCTTGACATTCCTGTTTGTGTCTTTTCTTCTCCCCTTGCTGAGGGCAACAATATCTCCTCCCTTGTTGATGCTTGTCAAGTTCCTGGGGCATCTAGCTTATGAACACATGAATCACAGGACTAAGGGACAGGTTCCAGCAATAGCATGAAAAGTGTTCTGTCATTTAATTTTTGGGGTGTTGAAAGAACCCAGCTGCCCTGCAGGAACCAGTAACTGCTTAGAATGAAAACGGAATATTTTCTGCTTATCCTGCGTTAGTTAAAAGGATGACAGCGAGTCCATCATATTGCCCCATTGTGCAATGTAAGACAGAGAAGGACGTTTTCTTCTCATATTTTCCTGTCCCGTACATGAGCCCTCAGTACCTAAGGTCTTCATCGAAGCTTTCATCACTAGGTCTTGAGCTGATGTCCCTGGGCTTCTGGACATTCTGTCAGGGTCAGCCAACAATCCGTGCCTGGAGTCCTGCAGCATCCCGGTACATGTGGGCCTGGAGCAGCTTGATTCTGCTTCTTTCATGCCTGAGCTTAAACGGATCTGTTTAAAAGCCCAAACTCAGAGTTTGCAAAACAAGTCTTTGTAAGCATATATTAATTTAAGTATTTTCTTCTATGTATTAGAGAAACTTCTGAAATGTATTTCATATTCAGAATTGCTGGGAGGCTTCATCTCTCAATCTGCCATACTCAAAGTCCAGAACCTTTACAGCTGACTTTTGTCTTTATTCTCCAAATTCTCAGAAATGGCTAAAACATAGACCATAGGAAATGATTTAGCTAGGGACAAGATAGATGTCCTTAGGTGGTGGTGGCGGTGGTGGAGATATTAAATATTTATTATAATTATGTGTGAGCATATAACACATGTGTGCCAGTACTGACAGAGGCCTAAAGAGGGCATTAAGCCTCTTGAGCTAGATTTACTGGAGCTTGTGAGCTGCCCTCAGTGGGTACTGGGAACTGAACTCTGGTCTTCTAGAAAGTAGCAAGCTCTTTTTAACTGCTGAGCCATCTCTCTAGCCCCCAAGACATGCAGATGTTTTTCCAGGCATGATTTTATGTATACACACAGGCGTCTGCGTGAAGACGGAAAAGTTATATCACTAGCAAACATCTAGAATATGATTTAATGTTTATTGTCAATTTGATGGGATCTCGAATCATGGATGATAATGAACCTCCGAGCTGGTTTGTGAGGGATTATCCGGACTACGTCCACTGAGATGATAAAAAGACCCAAGTTACCTGTCAGCAGCGTCATCGCACAGACTGGGCTCTGGGCCAAATAAGGAGAATCAAGCTGAGCAAGAACATCCATCTGTCTGTCTTTGCTTCAGGACTGTGCATGAAGTGTGACTAACATCCTCATGTACTTGCTTCCCGATGTGATGGTTCATCCTCGTATACAAATCCTTTATTTGGTTGTTGTTGTGAGGTATTTCATCCCAACAAGGAGAAAAGTAACCAATGCGGTGCTCAAAAGAACTGCTGGAGCTATGGGGGCTTCTGGTCCTGATTCCTGAGTCCTCTCAGTGATGAAACTGTAACGATCATTCATCCAATCAGGGTCCATGGCTGGTTGTGTTCCCTTCATGATTTTGCTTCCATGTTGTCATGTCCCCTTTTCCATAGCACTGCATTCCATATTAATATCCTAGCATAACAGAGTATCAGATACCAGGTGCTTCATGACCGCTTGCTCTCCGAGGGTGGAAGACTGCTTGTGTGACTAGGCAGCACTCCTGACTAGCGAACTGTTCATTAACTCTAAGGAGGAATCTGCTCTGGGTTTTCCTACAGGCTGATGGTCCATGTCATCATTTTTGGGCACCAGCATTTAATACCCCTTTTGTCCATCAGCACCTAGAAGTTTGTGTCTAAGCACTTAAGTCGGTTATATAAGTGACCCAGGATCAAAGGGGGAACGTCTGTTACATAAAGCTCATAACACTTGCCTTACTTGACCGTTCTCTTCTTTCCCCCCTGTTGTGTAGCAACAGGACTTGCTTAGGTCCACCCCACCCTCTGAGTGCAGCGTTTGGCCCATGCTGATGGGCAGTAAATCTCAGTCATTGGCTGTCTACTGTTGAACTTGTGGTGGTTGCTTTCTTGTACAAGAAGTTGATGTACTTCAGTTAGAACATGGGATTCTGAGTGTTGACATCAGCGAGTCTGGTTTTTCACATTGTCCTTCCAGCTCTATGCACACTGCTGGCACACACTCTCAGTCAGAGCAGGGAGAGTAGTGGGGAGCATCTTAAGATCCCCATAATGCTGTACAGCCCCAGGCCTGTTGTAGAAAGCACTTTGAAGGTCACATGAGACTTCTTGACATCATGTCGCACAGAACTGACAATGAAGAAAAACGCCAATGTGAAAAACAACAGCATTTTACTGTCTGGTTGTCAACTCAGAAAAGTGGTAATACAAAGATGTTGTGTTCTCGTTTGAATTCTGTATAACCTGGTACTGCGGGCCTGATGGTACGCAAGAAGGCAAAGGCAACGGAAACCTGTTCAAACATAAAACTAGTCATCGTAATTTCACCATATAGAGAGGTGGCTTTCATGGACAGTCTCCTTTAAGTCTATCCTGGCCATTGACTATATCCCCATTTCCTTGTTTCGTCTGCACCTCCTCTTCATTTCCCCAGCCTTGCTTATATGTATGTATGTGTCCCCATATGGCCTTATGAACATGTGGTTAACCTAGAATTTACAAAGGAATGAGAGAAAGATCTGTGATATTTCCCCCTTTGAGTCTAACTTTGTTTGATTGCATCAGTTTTCCTGCAAATAACATTTTCTCATTTTTCATTTTCCCCTAGACCTGTAGATGAGCATCAGGATCGTACCTGGCTGTGGGTGTGGCTTAATCCCACTTCAGTCCTTACCTCCTGGTCATCCTTGCCCTCCCTTCTAGTCACTCTTCCTCATCCTCTTCCTCCCTCTCCTCATCCCTTTCTCCTTCTCTTCTCCCCTGTATCCTCCTTCCTCCCTCTCCTCATCCCTTTCTCCTTCTCTTCTCCCCTGTATCCTCCTTCCTCCCCCTCCCCCCTTTTGAAGCCTGAATTGAGTGAAAGAGAAGCGGGCCAGTTATAGACACTTCTTTTGGTTTTCCTTCTTAATAGCTATTTTATGTTTAATGTATGATTGTTTAATGAACAACAAGGGAACATCTATCGGCCTTGTTTCAAGTAAGTGTTTCACAAAATAAGGAGAAAACATATTTGTTAAATAGCATAGGAAGAAAGAAAACATCAGCTTTGGTTAAAATTCCTAATTAAATTCTTTTCCTCGAGACTTCAGTCTTTCAAGCCCAGACACTAACCACATCCATAGCTTTCTCCTCATGGCAGGGGATGCATTTTGAATTCCAGATTTTGAGAACTTGCTTCCACAGTGGCTATTAATAACTTGAAATCATTTTGGATCAATGCTTGGCTAGCCCAGTCAGGCCTTTGGGTGAACGACCCCATGATACGGGCTGCTCCAGGACTGGGTTACACCCTCTGTTCACAGTGCCTCCATGCTTCCTCACCGCTCCAGGCGAGACTCCAAGTTTCTGTGTTTACCTTGAAGCCTTCATCAGATCTATGTGGACTCATGGGGAGAATCTCAGCAAATGCTCAAGTCTAGGAAAGAGTTGGAGGTGGGAATATTTTGGATCTCTTTAATTTTCACTCCTCCACATTGGTGACTTTACATCATTTTACATGTGAGCATTTTACATGTGAGCATTTTACATGTGATTTTATGTCCATTTCATTTGAGATCATGTTGACTTTCCCCTTGATCATCTGCCTTAGTTTCTCCTCTTATGAGGCAGAGTTTGTAGGTATAGAGCTGTACGAGGAAATGCATTTTGGGGTGATGTTTCCTAACATGTCTGAGGCTTCTTAGCTAGGAATATGTAACTGCAGCGTTCTAACAGGATTTTCCAAGTTCCTTCCTGGTGTGTAGGACCACAGAATGCTCATCCCATAGAGCTGAGCTCTGAGCAAGATTTTGTGTTAGTTTTTGCATGATTCTGTATTCCCTAAACACATCCATTGTCCTTTCTTTCCCACAAGGAAATCAGACAGTCACAGCATGAAATGCCTATGTAATTTCTTTTAAATTCAGAATTTATTTTATTTTCTAAGTCTAAATCACAAGATAATACTTTCTTCTAGGTATTTCATCTTCTCACTTTATAGGAATATAGTTCTTTCCTTTATCATAAATAATTGATGTAAAAACTTCATATATGTCAAAAGGGAAAAACACCAGCCCAAGAAACCACCTTAATGGTATTTATAATAAAATTTTATTTATAAAAACTGCTTTGAAAGCTCTAAGCAGGGACAACTGGGGTGCTGGTGGTGTCTCTGCTGGTCAAGAACTAACTGTGGAAGCATCGACGCCTAAATTCCAGTCCCAGAAATCTTCAGACTGCAAGGCACGGTGCCACATGGTCATAATCCCTGCACTGCAGAGGCTGAGATGGGCAGATTCCGCTGGCCCCTTGTGCAAGCTTAGCCAGCAGTAGATGACCTTGAATAAAAACTACTAGGCAAAGAATGCCAAAGGAAGACATTTGTGGTTGACCTCTGACCTCGACAGACATGCCTACAAATATGTACATGCACATTAACATACATGCTTGCACCTACATGGGTGTTTTCTCTCTCTTACACACACACACACACACACACACACACACACACACACACACACACGCTTCCCAAGTAAAGAGAAAAAAGGCCCTGGGAAGTGTGCCCACTTGTGTGAACTGCTGGAGAGACTGGGCTCATTGCTTTACGCTTGGCAAACTCTCTGGTCTCCACAGAAAGTCAATGGACCAGTGGCACCCAGCTGGTTTGTTGGGGAAGGTGACCCTGTGTAGTGGAATGAAGAAGGAAGGCCCAAGGTGCCTTTCCAAGTGAGTAGCATGTCCCAGCAGCCCCACTCGGCGTGCTCAGGTGTGCTCATGCGCCGCTGCCCTTTGGGTCTGGCTTACTCAACACAAAGCTGTATTGTGGCTGTACATGCCACAGGGTTTCCTGGTTTGTTTTTTAGGTTGAATAATAATCCATTGTATATACATATATGTGTACAAACACACTCATATGTCTTGTACTTTCGGTAAGTTAATGTGATTTGCTAAATTACACACATTAAAGCAAGGATGTTAGACCTGAGAGACCTGGGCTCCAGCTGCAACGCTTTTGCCCAGCCCCCGCAAGTCTCTGCACAACTCCAAGAAGACTATGTCAACACCAACCTTGAGAGTCCCAGGGGTGCTGAACAGGAGTGAAGGGAGGTGACCTCCGGAATGCCTGGCATTGTCACTTTCTCCCACCACCAGAGACAAACGGTGTGGTCCTGGTCCCCATGCTCCCACACATCTCTGGAAACAAAGTGCTCTTGCTGCTTCTCATCACTGGAAGGTCGTTGTTAATACTTGTTTCTAGGTGGGGTGATAGAGATGTTTCGGTGCACAGAGAACTCTATTATCTTCGTTCTCCCGCAATGTTTTTGTTATTCCTCCCTTAATGTTATCTTCTGGAGTTGCAGTATTTCTGTCTCCTGTACTACTTTCAAATCAATTAACAGGACTGATTCACTTTTCCTGACACGTCTGTGCACATCACTGCCCCCACCTTCACCCTGGTTCATACTCACTCCTTGCTCGGCTCATGCGTTCCTTTCTCATCTTTTCCCACCAGTTACAGCGATGAAGATTAAACGGTGAATGGCTTGTTTTCACAGCACACTTTGTCCTTTGTAGACCTTCAAAAGTTTAAAGGTCAAGCTGTTCTTGAGGTAAGAAACAGGAGGTACACTTGCTAGCCGCCCTGAAAGGGATGTTCGCCTAAGGTACTTGACTGTGGGATGCACAGTGTTTTTCTCATCCAGAGACACAAGTTCAGAATTCTTTTGATCTTGTTCCCTGAAGTGTAGACATGGTGGTATCTGCCTCCTGCTCTACCAAAATGCTGTTTCCTCCTTCACTAGCCTCCCGATGGGTTGGAGCTCACAGCTGGGGAACCTGGGATTGTTATTCTTAGAAGGCTGTGCAGAGGAGTTCCAGGGTGCGGATGCAGATCGCTCTCCTGGCTGACTTCAAGTAGAGTAATTACAGAATGCTGCTTCCAAGTGCTAAATGCAGCACTATCTTGTAAGGTCTGAAAACAGCATTGTTTGTTTTCTTGTACCTTGGGTTAAAAATTATAGAATTCTTTCCGATTGTGTACTTGGTCTTTCTTTCTTGCCTATCCTTAAATCTCCCTTTTTCTCAGTTACAAAGGAAGCACAGGGAATGCCTGGGGGGATGTGTACCTCTGAGAACATCTCCTTGAGCATTAAGATGCCATAGGAGTTTCTAGGCCCAGGTTTCTCAGGAGTGTGTGATGTTCATTCATGGGTACTTGTGGATCTGTGCAGCTAAGTGTAAAGTGCAAAGCAGTAGCTCAGGCTTCCTGCGTTAGCTCTGAATTTGAAACGCCACCTGGGGCGCGAGGGACAATGTGTGGAGGAATGGCTTATGGAGCCAGCATTCTAGAACCTTGCATTCAGATTCCCTTCTGATAAAAGTAACAGCAATCTTCCAGGTAAAATACTGCATTTTAGAAGTGGCTATTTAGAACCAAAGTTGGGGTAAAGGGATGCTCTTCTGGAAAATGAGGCATTGTAGGAATAGATTCTTTCCATGGGTTGTGGGAATGTGGCACTATACTTATATTCCTTTCTTATCCCCAATAATTTCTAGGCTCAGACACTGTGGTGACTTGTCAGTTTGACACTGTCTAGAATCATCCAGGAAGAGAGATAGATGAGGAGTAATTAACTAGACCAGCCTGACTTATGGGCACATCTGTGCAAGACTGTCTTGTTTGTTAATTGACACAATAGGGCCCGTTGTACTGTGGGTGGTGCCATTCCCTAGGCTGTGTAAGGCACAGCATGTCCCGAATTGTGTGAGAGTGAAGACATCTAGGAAACAGGCAGCACGGATGCGTTTGTGAACTGTGCAAGAGCTAAGAAGTCTGGAATGTGGGCAGCATGGATGCGTTTGTTTCCCTCTGTCCTTGACTGGATAGGTTATGACTGGCTGTCTCGAGTTGCAGCCCGTTTCTTCCCTGCGTCATGGACTGTCCCCTGGAATTGTATGCCAATAAGCCCCCACTCTAGTTGCTTCCCATCAGGTACTTTATCACAGCTGTTCAAATGAAGCCAGGACAGACAGCCTTGGAATAGAAAGCATTTATATGTGTTACGCCTTTTCTTCCCCTTACACGTCTTCCCGGACTTCAGGGTAGAGTGATGCACCAAGCAGCAGCAGCAACAACAACGTCAACTCCTACCAAATTAGAACTGACATACAAAATTACATTCTGTATTGCCCATAGGAGGAGAAAATGAGGCTCGCCTTGAGCAGTGTGTAACTCATGGGTCAGGATAAACTAGCATCTGTGATCACGCACATAGTTCAGAGCTATGAGTCCTTGGCCTCTGAATATACCTCTAGGGACTGCAGGCTTTATTGGAAAGCTGGGGTAAGTTTGAAAAATACTGGCATTTCATAGGCATTGATTCCAAAATTTCTTTCCAGTAGAAGCTTTATACCTTACAGGCTCAGGAAACAATGTAAAGACCTCAGTTTCTGGTTTCCTTGACCAAAGATAGGTTTGACATTCACAGACTGACTTATACCCCTTTCAGTCATACTGAAGGTCCGGTATCTCCTGGTATTAGCTCAGTAGCCAGAGCTTTTACAATCTGGAAGGTGGGACTTTCATAGGTTCTCTTAGAACCAGACAGTGCACTTCAGGATGGGCCCCCAGAGCGTAGGTTTTCAAGTAGAGTTTAGGGGCTCCAGTATTAGACTCCTAAACAGTTTTGATCCTGCCACTTTAGTGTAGCAAATCTGCAGTCTCTCCATAAAACTCAGCAAACGAGTTAATTCACCTTGTCTAACCGAGATGGCAAACAACAGTCAGTGTGTACCAACAGCATCGTGGCATCCTAAAAGCCCTCAGAGAGGTATCAATGGAGATTTAGTTGACCCTGCAGGGTTGTCTCTTCCCAGACTATAAAGCAATCTTTCTCTTATGCAAAGTAAATTGTCTGCTTCTTAATCAGTCAGAATGGGCTCCAGGCAAGGGCAAAATTCCTCATGGTTGAGGACTCTGTTGCTGCTGTAGCTACTACAGTTTCCAGCCTAGTGAATCAGCAGTTTTGCTGAGATCTTGTTTCTGGGCCTTGTCCTCTGTGACTCCAGTCATGTGACTGGTTGGGAGAACATATCCGTTATCAAGTTCCCAGTCACTGAAGGCTGTCAGCAAGGCCGTTGGGGACCCTGGGGTCCTGTTTTCCAGAGCTGTTGGTATTGATCTCAACTTTATGTAGGTCTTCCAACCTCGGCACCTGGCTTTGTGTTGGGAAGGAAAGTGCCACAGGCCACTCAGTAGTCAGCAAAGAGACCATGCTCTCTATCTACTTCAAGTTTCTGGGGTGAGAGGCTGTTGTTAGCAGTCTTTAAGGGATGGAAAACTTAAAGCTCTGGGGGAAGAGCGGTTCATTTAGTCGGCTCGTGTTTTCTGTATGCTGCAAAGTCACCTTGGCAATTGGCCACCAATTGGTTGGCTTTTGTTCACACTTCACTGATGACATGGTTGGGACTTACCAAAGAGCTGAACGAGGATTGAAAGCAGATTTCCTCTGACCTCTGAGGAAGCACCGAGGATATCTGCTTATTGTGTTATGATCAGGGAAACTTAGATGAATATTTTTCCTCTTAGAATTTGCTGTATTATTTTTTTTCAAAAGCATGAACTTGTAGGTCCTATAAATTTGAAATAACAGGAGATATTTTTGGATTGTTTTAAAAACAGGTAGCTTTTCCTAAGGAAAAGTGGATGTCATAACATAACTTTTTTCTCTTTACCATGGCATTTGAGTTTGTCAAGAAGGGAAAACTGCTATTTCCTAGATTTCTAACCAGACTTTTCTTGAGATAGTTTCACATTAACTTTTAGCTCTACCAAAAAATGCTTTTCATTTTCTTTTTCAGAAAGGTATTTTTGTGAGAGGTCAAACTAATTTTCTACAAGATCATTTCAATTTCTTCATTGTTTTGCAACACATGTCTTGTATACTTCTACTCCCCTACCACTTCTGTTCACCCTTCTCTATTCTTACAATATCTTTGTATTGGTCGTGTCTACTCATTTTGTCCTGTGATTCACCCAATCCATGTTACCATTGGTTTGCTCACTGGAGACTGGTTGGTGCAGTGGAGGGCATGCAACTGAAGACAGTGATTCTCTCTCCCCCAGACTCTATTCCAGAGCCAATAGTTCAGAGGTAAAGAGTAGGGCCCCTTGAGCCACTCTCCATTTTTTGGCTGACTGTTGATAGAACTTGTCTTCTTTTGACCCAATGCAGGTAGCCACAGTTGATGACTTAATGATTATGGTAGGTGTATTAAGTTTAGGGATAGTCAGAACATTTGAGAGTTCTTCATTGTACTTTCTGACCCTTATATATGTCTCATCTCTTCTACCAACATGTTCTGAGCCTCAGAGGGGGTGGTGACTTGTTCAGGGATGGGCTCTTGTCTATGTATTTTCTGCATCTTAGACAGTTCTAAGTCTCTGCATTCATCACTAGTCATTGCCAGGAGAGGCTTCTCTGATTAGGGCTGGGAGCTGCTTTTGTCTATGGGAATAAGCAAAAGTATTTAGAAGGCAGTTTGATGCTATGCCCATTTAATTAATGCATGAACCCATTACTTTTATATCTGAGTTATTATCCAGGTTTATAGTACCTGGTATTGGTTCTCCCACTCTTCTTGGAGTGGGTCTTGAATAATTCAGAGGGCAACTAGACACCACCACCCTCAACAACAGTAAATCTCCTATTACACAGGTGAGCCAGTTTTATTTTCCAACTGATTTCTTTATACATCCTTTATCCTAGAGATCCCTTCCCTTTACCCACACCCTTATTTCCTCAATTCTCCTATGTAAGCCATTTCACCCACAGTATTTTATCTCTTTATTTCCTGTAAACTCATATTCTTCTATCTGCTGTCCCATCAGGTAGCCCTTCCTCCTAAGTTCCTTTCTTCATTCCTGGCTTTCAAAGATTCTCCATATTAGACACACCTTACTAAACAGTTGGAACTAGGATCCTAATATTTAAAAAAAAGTAATATTGCCTTTAGGCCTGTGTTACCTCACTTAGACTATTTCTCCAGTTTTACCCATTTCTCTACAATTTCATTTTTCATTGCGGCTAAGTACTATTTTATTGTGTACATAGACTGAATCTTTATCATCCAGTTGTTGGTTGCTGGGCATCTAAGTTGCACCCATTAGAAAATTCCAGCTGTTGAAACAGACAGAAGTGAACACAAATTTGCAGGTGTCTTTGCAGTAGGGTAGAGAGTCCTTTGGGCATATGACCAGGAGTGATTTGGCTGCACTAGCTTGCATTCCCATCCAGAATGTTTCCGTATCTGTACCCAGTGTGTGTTATTTGTTATCTTGACAACAGCCATTCAAACTGGGGTAAGATGGGATCTTACAGTAATTTTAATGGACATTTTCATAATGGCTTTTTAAAGTGTTTCCTAATCATGCATATATCTTCTTTTGGTAACTTTTTTTTGTTTAGGTTTAAAGCCCATTTTTAAAAATTGGGTTGTTTTCTTGGCGCATAGCTTTTTTTTTTTTTTTGAGTTCTTTGTATATTCTAGATACCAATTCTCATCAGAAGTAGAACTGACAAAGACTTTCTTCCATTTTGTGGGATTCCTCTCCACTAATTAAAGTTTCTCTTGCTGTACATAAGCTTTCATGTTTTGTGAGATCCCATTTGTCAGCTGTTGGTCTTATTTCCTGTTCTGCTGGAGTCCTTATCTATTCCTGTATGCTGATATGCACACCCTACCCGTCCCTCTGCCAATTTCAGACCATCCTTGGGTCTTTGATTCACTTGGAATTTACACAGGCTGAGAGCTGGATAAAGGGATCTCATTTCTTTCTTCTATGCACTGATATCTAGGTTGTGCTACACCATTCGTTAAAGATGCTCCCCTTTCCCCATTGCTTAGTTTTGGCATCTGAGTATAAAATATCACACACACAGGCACACACACACACACACACACAAACACTTATAAAACAATAATAATTAAAGAAGAAGAGGTTATTGACTTGGGGGACTTGGGAGGGTGGCCTGAATGGTATAGTGAGGTAGATTTAGTCTTCATGCATGAACTTCTCCAAGAATTAAACATGAATGATAGGGAAGATTACTAAAAAGGTGCATGAGAGTCTGATTTTCCATTCCTTTGATGCTCTGTAGAGGCACAGTCTGTAAATAGCTTTTGTCACTGAATGCTGTAGTGAAAGACTGCCCTTTAAAATTTGCTCAGAGAGTGAGTACTGAATCTTTTTTTCATACAATGCATTTGGATTGCATTCTTCCCTCACTCAACTCTAAGAACCTCCCCCACTTCCCTACCCACTCAGCTTCATCTTCTTTTTCTCTCTCTCTTTAAAAAATAAATAAAACAAAAATCAAAGAACAATAAAAGAAAAAAAAAAAACGGCAGACCCAAACCAAATAAACCACTTCCAAAGCCCTTCAAAGCTGACACAAACTAGTTGTGCTAGCCAACTATTCCTGCCAGTGAGGCCGGAGAATGGTTGATAAACCCAGAGACACTCCATTGGAGAAAACTGATTTTCTTTTTGCCAAAGGGCCCCCGTTGAATATAGCTTCTTGGGTAGGTGTGGGACCTTGTGTCCACTTCCCCTTCTCAGTGCTGAGACCCTGCCCGGCTTGATCCTGCACAGGCCCTGTGAGTGCTGCCACAGTCTCTGTGACCTCATATGTAACTTAGTCCTATTGTATTTAGAAGACACTGTTTCCTTAAAGACATCTATTGCCACAG
The DNA here is from genome assembly GCF_000317375.1 of Microtus ochrogaster. NCBI lineage: Eukaryota > Metazoa > Chordata > Mammalia > Rodentia > Cricetidae > Microtus > Microtus ochrogaster. Next base: position 67,882,397 of record NC_022020.1, read on the forward strand.
GTCTTACAATCTTTCTGCCTCCTCTTCCACATACACCCCTAAAGCCTTGAAGACAGGGGTTTGATGAAGACACCCCATTTAGGGTTGAGAATTCCTAAGTCTCTCACTCTCTGCACATTGCCCAGTTGTGGGCTTCTGGGCTAATTTCCATCTCCTGTAAGAAGCTTCACTGATGAGGGTTGGGGGAGGCACTGATCTATGGGTATAGCAATATGTCATGAAGACTGAATGACAGTTTCTTTTTCACCTCCTATGCTAACTTGAAAGCTCAAGTCTAGTCTAATAGGTTAAAAATAAATGCCCTTGTATGCTCAAGCAGAAGAAACATGAAGTAAAATATACCAAAATATTAAAAAGATCAGGAGGCTATAGCTGTGTAGATTTATATCTGGACCTCCTATTCTACTTCATTGATATATGTGTCTGTGTGCCAACGATGCATTCTGTTATCATGGCTGCACTGTATATGTGGTATAACTTGAAATCAGATGTGGTGATACCTCCTGCTTATTCTTTCTTTTCAGTGTTGCTCTGAGTATACCTGGTTTTTCTTGCTTCCGTGTAGAATTTAAGATCTTTTCCATATCTGTGAAGAATGACCCTGGAATTTTTATTGGTATTTAACTGGATTGTAGATTCTTGGTACAGGTGAGAGCAGGCTTTCTAAGGTTAAGAGGCACAACCATAACTAACAATCGATGCTGCCCTTTACTTAGAGGGGAATGATCAGAATCAGAGATCAACAAGTCAAATGGCTCACAGAATCTTGTGGGTCAGCTTCTTTATTTTATAGACACGATAAAGCCTGACTTACCTTGGGGTGTGCTTGTGGCAGAAGTGGATTGAAATCTAGTTTCTGTCCAGCCCAGAGTTTTCTCTCTGTGACTCAATACTCGGTCCTCCTCTCCCGGCTTGGCCATTGCCGTCAATAAAAACATCTAATCACTACTTACCAGTGCTCCTGGTACACTTTGCTAATGGCTTTTGAAAATCAATAGAGTGAAATAGAAAAATCACAGTGCCATTATTGAGCACAGGGCCTGTAATTTTGGTGCTAAAAATTCAAAAGATTTTGCTTGTTTTTATCTAAAATTCTTTTAAGTGCTAGAGCTAGCCATAAAATCTGGGAACCATACTTACCTCATAGCACTTATTGCTTATGACTCTGGGAATTTATTAACTCCAGACACTAAGTTAAACTGGAACTAATTCTCGCCCTGAGGACCTCATGACACAGAGCAGTAGCTATGATCATTGTTGTTGAGGACACTTGCCAGGGTTCCTATGGTCGAAGCTACTATTCCAAGGATAGCAAGTCATGGCCTGTCCTTTTCTCTTACTGGGTATAGGGTACCTTCCTTTTGTCAGCCCCCTCTTTCTGCTCTTCAGTCCCTCTCCTCAAGTTGTTCACCAAGTTCTATACTGGTATATTATTTGTCTTTTTAAAAAATAAAGTTTGCCTGAAGGTCAGGGCAGAGCAGTAGCACTAGTCAGCTAATATAGGCCAGGCAGTGGTGGCACACACCTTCAATCCCAGGAGCTACACTAGTTAACCATAGATGCTGGGCAGTGGTGGCACAC
>NC_022020.1:67884302-67894148 GCF_000317375.1 Microtus ochrogaster
GGGCAGTGGTGGCACACACCTTCAATCCCAGGAGCTACACTAGTTAAGCCATATAGGCTGGGCAGTGGTGATGCACACCTTCAATCCCAGCACTAGAGAGGAATATAGAACAGGAGGAGACAGGTCTCAGGCTCTGTCTCATTCTGAGGATTCATGGAGGCAGGATCCCAATTTTGGTTTGAGGTAGATGTAAGAGCCAGTGACTGTCTGCTTTGTGTTTTCTGATCTTCTTGTCTCTGGGTTTGTATTATTCATGCTACAAAGTTCTACCAAGTCTACCTCCTCATTTCTCATTCATTTTTCCTCTTTCCTCAGCAAACAACTCAGTTCATGGAGTTTGGGGCAGTCAATTCACCTTGAAGAGTCAGTAATATATACAAGGGTGGTATAAAGTTAAAAACTCTCAAGGGGAGGCATGCCGCCACCACAGTGATAGCTCCCATCAAAAGAAGGTCAAGAGAGAGCTAGGAAGTCAGGACAGAAGACTGAGGAGCCCTAATGTGGGGAGGGGAGACACAACAGCTGTGAGGTTCTGAGTCTTTCAGTGTGACAGAAGGAACACCAGGTGGCATGCTACCATGGGAACCAGCTTCTGCATGTCGGCTCCACGATTATATGACTGCCAGGGGTATGAACACTCCCAAGATGTGTGCATTTAGAAGCCTGGAACCTGTGAGGATCTGGGTATATCGCTGACAAATAAAATGTAGAGTACCTGTTAAATTTCAGTTTCAGATAAGTGATTATTTAACGTAAGATTGTCCTAAATATAGCAATACTTTATGCTTCATATTTTTATTCAAATGTTTTTTGTCTGAAATTCAAATTCAACTAAGCAATCTATTTTTCATTTACTGTTTATACATTTTATTTTTAAAAGATAGGGTCTTGGGTCCCATGCTCATTTAGAGGCTAGGGAGCCAAAGATGACCCTTGACCTCCTATTCGCTTCCCAAGTCCTGGGATTTGAGACTTAGACCACTGTCTTGGTTTCTGTGAAGCTTGGGATCAAACCCACGGAAACATTCAGCCAAAGGAACTAGACCCTCAACTCCACATCTGCTGGCCCGTTCACCCTACTTAGATGACAATGAGCTTAGCGGCATGAGTGGGATGATCCATAAAAAAATCTCATGTGGACAATGGCAAAGATCAAGATATATCGGAAATGAATTCCCTCTTTATTGAGACATCTTGGGCTATTTGTGATGAACTTAGAAGAAAAAGGCCAAGTGAAAGAAGAGAAATTTCCCTCAACCTTGAAACATTTCCTCATATTTCCTTCAACTCAGTGTTCAAATGTCTCATCTGTGTCTACATGTATTCTGTATGTTGTATTGATGGTATATGAAGGTTTAACTAGTCACAGAAGCTAGTATGACATGGTCCAGAAGCTTCATTTCTAGTTTTTTGTTGTCATTCTTTTATTACATAAAATTTATTGTTTGGGAATATAATTATACTTATATGCAACACAATTTGGTCTTTTGTAACTTTCTTTTTTATTTATTCTTTGTGTCTTTCATATCATTCACTTTTATCCTATTCATTTCCTTGCCCCTTTGTATCTGCCTTCTGCCCTGGCAACCTTTCCCACAAAATAAAATAAAATATATTTAGGAGAAAAAAAGGAAGAAAAAAAAGGAAAAATAATCTCATCATGGAGGGTGAAGTGAGTCACGCAGTAAACCCTTTTATCCATAAATGTTTACTTCTCTGGTTCAAGGCCTCTGGTTTCTGCTACACTATAGATGCTGGGCCCTCACTGGGACTCCTCTTGGTTATCCTGCTGTTGCCCGTGTTATGGAAATCCTGCAGCTTTGGGCCTGCAGAACTGACCCCTGTAAAAGTCTCCAGCAGATCACAGATGGAGTGATGTTTCCATGGGTCAACGCAACAGGGTGGATGCACACCTGAGCTCACAGAGACTGTGACAGGACACACAGCACCTGCACAGGTCAAAGCCAGATGAGAAACCAGCACTGTGAAGGAGAAGTAGATGTCAGTTCCTATCCCTGGATATTCACAAAGGAGAAATTAGTTTTCTTCAGTGGAGTCACATTAAGTATACAAACCACACTGAAGGAAGGTCCCATGCCTAGCAGTAGATGGAGTACACAAAACTTCCTGGTATTTTTGAAGATCTTTTTTCTCATAATGTATTTTTTGGCCATTTTAACCCTACTAGTCTTTGATTATCTATTATAGTTCCCAATTTTGTGTTTTCATGACTTTTATTATGTATATTGGTGTGTCTATTTTTCCATGTTCCCTCGCTTTAAAAATTTGCCTGTTTATTTTCTAAAGAGAGAGAAGAAAGAAAGAGAGGAGTTGGGCATGTGAGGAGATGAAAAGGATCTGGGAAGAGATGGGGGATGGGGAGGTAGGACAGAATACATTGTAGGAAAATTTTTTGTTTGGTGAAAAATGAAAAATAAAAAAAATGATATACAAATTACATTATTCCAGTGAACTCACAATTAAAATCACCTTACAGCTAGAAATGTCCCAGAAGTTGCTGATGATCTGTGGCTATAACCACAGTCCTCGACAGTAGACTTCCTTGAGTCTGAGGTTTGTTATTCTTTCTCTGATGGGGCCACAGAATCCATGGTGACCAAGGTCTTCATTTCATCTCATTGCTTTGGTGATCAGTGTGCAGCCCGACTTGGCGTTAATGGCCCATAGCCAAGGTGAGGTCATCGCAGCAGCGCCATTTGCCAGCTAAACTTCGTGAAAATATGTGTATGTGTTCATCAAGAGCCACAGACGACAAACCATCCAGTTCTATTCTGGGTGTTTTACTGTGGAAAGCTCTTAGCCTCCACTACCACCATACCTGTCTGCCTCACATGTTTGGAAATATTAAAAATTCTATTGATGTTAGACATGCTATTATATTCCTTTAATCCCATCACTGGTAAGGCAGAGGCAGGTGAATCTCTCTGAGTTTAAGGACAGCTTGGTCTACACTGAAAGTTTCAAGTCAGCCAGAAATACACAGTGATATGCTGTCTCAAAAAAAGTAGTTATGTCCATAATTGTACCATGTATGAACCCAGTGAGTCGCTGCGTAGGGACCTCCATCTTGACTTTAGTGCTGTATAACTCCTGCATGACCAAGTAAGTCACTTGCTCTCCTTCCATTCAAGCCATTTTAGGGGTGGCGGTGGGGGTGAGTAAGGAGCCTGACCTAGGTTTTCCAGAAAGCCAAGCAGTGTAACAGCTGGCGCATCATGGTGGTGTCAATTACCTCTGCATCTGGACCCTACTGAACAGAGGCCATTCCTTCGCAACCCCAACCCACCTGCCCCATGTGCATCTGTTCAGAATCCCCAAAATTTTGTGAAGACTTTACTTACAAGTTTTGGAGAAGGAACTTAGAGAAACCCTTCACAAATAGATTCTTTTGATTTCCATCTTTGGAGTAAGTAAAATACTTTAATCAAAGTTCAACTTTCTCTCTTCTTATGTTCAGGTCAAGGGGCCTGGATGTTTTGATGTATAGTGAATTTGGCTTCCTGACTCATGGACAGCAGTCCTTTCTCAGCGTCTCTACAGGGTCAGCATGCAAGTGAGGGATTTTTTTTTTTTACATTACACAATTCCTATTAATGAGGACTCCACCATCATGACCTATAACCACTCCCTCAAGCATCAGCTATTAATATTATCACATTGACAGGATGAGATTTCAGCATATGAATTTAACAGAGACCCAAATATGTCAGGGAACATATACAGTAGTCATAATGAAAAGAGGCTCACAGAAAAGATGCCTCAAAGAGTATAGATCAATGCATGACCAGGAAACGATGTGGTGGCATTGGGACTCGGGATAAGCTATTGACTTTCTCATTCTTGGAAAGGGGCTGACCTACTGTGGGCAGTGCACTGTGCTGCTACAAGGTTCTTATCATTATATTGTAGCATAGTGAGCACTCAGTGTCCGCCTAGATTCTCATGGGCCTTCTCCACTGAGCTTTGTCTCTGCAACCCTTTTAAGCTTCCACTATCTTCCCTCTGGATCACTTGCACAGGGTCACAGCCTCTTGTCCCATTTTCCGGTATGACCTTCCCTCAGGCTCTCCCTTCCCTTAATGAATCTCAGTTGCTATTTTCCAGGCCTGAATAAATGTCCCTTTGCTAATTCAATTCCTTTATGTCTTCATCATGCATAGAGGATGTAATTGCCCTTTAAACTGACATGATTTTTATATTGACTTTTAAATACTTGCCTAACAAGACACTTCAGGTCCATTATTTAATATTTATTATGAAGCATTTTAACAGAAAAGAAAACTTGCTCAAGACAAAGTACATTTTGCAATGCTGTCTTTCTCATTTCCTTCATAGAAAGAGAATTAGTTCTTTCATTTTAATGATAAAATGTAATAGAATTTAATGATAAAAGGGAATAGAAGTAAAAGGGAGTCCTTGATTTTGTTTTTCATCACATACCCTGTGGGTGGAGCTTGAGACTCAGCTTGCCCTGATTTGTGTGTGTGTGTGTGTGTGTGTGTGTGTGTGTGTGTATACCCTACTCCTCTCGACTGCCTTCAGTGGAAGCTGGATTCATGCTCATGGAACTCGTTCTATAAGCCAACGATGACTTCTGCCCTCGTGCTGATGTGAAAGATCTACCCAGTGAAAAGGCAACCTTTTTCTAAATTTTTCTTTTCCATAAAATTCAGAAAAAAACAGAAGGCCTACCCCTTGTTGAATTGATAATATATGTTTTGATTCAACATTTAGTATCTTTTACCTTTTCATATGAATCAGCTGGCTCGGCTACTTCATCAACCAATGCGCACATGTCGTAAGCAACCATCAGGGCTCCAAGTCTTCAGAAGCTTTGCAGTTCTGAAGGTGATGGGATGTGGAGAATCTCTTCAGAGAGTTTGCAAGGTAGAACGACTCCATTTCATTGTGTCCTTCTGTGGTAGGAACACGAGGAATGCTCTCTGGCTCTCTTTTATAGTAACACAGCTCACAAAAGCTTCACTGTCATGACCTTGAGCCACCTCTCCAAGCCTCACCTCTTAATGCCCCATATTGAAGAGTTAAGATTTTACTATATGAATTTACTGGGGGATGCAAACACCAAGTTCATGTTAAGGAATGGATGTGGACACTGTAGCTGACATGAAGGGCAGCTGGGGACAACTCTTCTCATTACATTGATCTGGCCCAGTTGTTCTCAAGGTATCACGTGACCTTGTCAAAGTCTATCTTTTCTTCAGCCATCATCAGGCACTAGGTATGTGGGCTTAGGTGCCCTTTGTTACAGCGTGAGTCTCCTAATGGCTCACCTGGCCTTCAGCTGGAGGTGTTGTCTTGGGAACTTGTAGAGACTTTGTGACCTGTGGCTGATGCACTTGGACACCAGGGGTGGTTGTGGAGGTCCTATCCTCTTATGGTGTCGGCCTGAGATCTTGTTTTCTGTGCCAGCATCATTGTTAATCTAGGCATTCCAGCTGGTGTGTCTTCACAGCCATGCAAATGGCTTCCTCTGAAAGTATGAACACAAAGAAATAGCTCTTCGGAGTTTCTTCATCAGCTCTCTGTCACAGGGGAGTAACGAAAACACCTTTCCTAAAGCCCTAAGACTTTCACCACTTTTGCATCTTTTTTTCTCACCTTGACTATGTCTGAAAGGTAACTTGAGTCCTGGCATGGCTTCCTCTGAGCAGCCAGCAATCGCCTTTCCATAGCCTCAGATGTCCTCTCTCCATTTCTCTCATCAGGCAGGATAGGAGCGCTTCACCAGACAAAGCAGTATTGAGAATGGGTATTCTGCCGTGAGCAATGCGGATCTTTGCTCTCATAAGCTGATACCCATGTAACCTTGGCATTCATTTCTAATAGCAATCCATATCCCAGGATATTTACCTCATGACTCAGGGCTGAAAGCTGCCAAGCTCACCACAACATTTGTATTTTCAGTACAATGTTTCCAACCACAGAGATATGAAAATATAGAATAAGAACCTAGAGAGTGAATGGTATGAGAATTCCCACGAAACCAGTGAAATAGGGCAGAGCAGAGACGAACGTCCATTCTCTTTCAATCTTCAGAGACTCACAGAGATATGACCTTTCAAAGTCCTTGCATAGGTTGTTCAGGAAGCTGTAGAAAAATCCCCTTCCAGTCTCCTATAAACCTGAGACTGTTTATCACAGTTCAACACATGCCCTCACTCTCAGCAGAGAATCAAGTCTTGAGTTGTCCTGACTGTGGTAAAGTGATCCTTTTTGTCTTATTAATTCTTTGGGGCTGTTTTTTCTCCATTGAATGTCACTGTTCACCGAGCTATGTGGTAACTGGGAATGGTTCAGTTTCCCTTTGGTTTACATGGTGCTATCTTAAAGCTATTTTCATGCTACCAGTTTACTAGATACAAGCGCACACCTTCCTTTGGGCATTGCAACCACATCCAAGTCAACTTATTTATTTTAACACCTTGTGCTATGTCCCATGCCTCTACCATAATTGCGTATGTGAACACAGAAAGCTGTGGAACAAGTTACCTTATGACCTTGTGCTGCTGCAATGGTCTGTAGCATAGACCTCTCACAGTGTGGGTAGCTGCGTTCAGTCTTGGAAAGGCAACTGAATTCTCATCACTGAAGGCAAGTTTCAGATGTTCTCAGGCCTGCAAATTCCTCACACTGAAGGAATAAAAATGCCGCTTCCACGGTTTCATCAGACCCCAGATGATGTGCCTGGAGTTAATACACCATGGCTCCAGCTGATCAACAATATGAAAAGCATTTCTGCACGCTATGGACTGTGATTGCATATAATACCCAATTAACGAACAGAGGATTTTGCTGGTAAGGATAAGAAACAAATAAAGCAGTACTTACCAAGAGAGAAATGGGTGAGACATGATTACAAAGCACAAAATTAAAAATGTAGTAAAATGTCCATACCTTAGGTAAATTATTTCCAGAGCGTGTGTTCCCAGCATTTGTTTCTGGAAGTCCTAGAACTCTATATTCATGAGGTATGCTTGTTCATAAAAACGTGCATATAATGTATGGGGATTCTTCCAAGGTGTCTAATTTTTCAGCAGTCGTTTGTGTATTCCAGAGCAAGAATCTATTTGGTATGTAATTGAGAGTGAAGTTTTCAAATTAAGAGCTGGTTTCTGTGTGTAGGCAATAGGGGTGGCATTGGTACCAGATCCTCCATACATTTCTTGATCTTCCTTCCGAGTTCAGAGTCATCATCAGCACAACTGTAGGTAGGTTATCTGCAGCGAGGAGCCGTGGACAGCAGGTTCTTTCTTTCCATTTGTACCACACCTTGTGGATACACAGATGATCTTTCCAGTGATTCCTCCTGCTAGAGTCTTACGGGTAGATGCATAGATGGAGACAGGAATGGGGTTCAGGGTGTGAAGGGTTATTTCTCCTCTTGTTTCATCATGGCTTTGAAGGAAGAGTGAACATGTTTGACTGGTCCAGTGTTCCTGGGTTTAGGTACAGGCAGTTTCCATAATACCCCAGAGCTCCTTTGACCATAGCTTCCTACCCTGGATCACATATCCCCAGAAATGGGGTGGGAATGGATGTTTAAAACTAAAGGTCCACCTGAGGTCCCATCTCATGTGTCCTGCCTTCATGATCTTGGTCTTTTGAGAACTGTGTATTCAAAGAATACTGTGGTATTCCTAATTTGTTACCGGTTCTGCTTGTGTCTTAACACTGACATGTCATTTAGAGTCACATGTGAACTCTCTCAATACAACCTTCAGCCAGCATGGCAGAGCACAATAAATAGCTCTTAATCTTACTTGGGAAATATACTTGTAAATTTAACTGATGTGGGATTCTCCTCAGTGTGCTGTGAATACCATTGGTTACTAAAGAAGCTGGTTTGGGACTGTGATAGAGTAGAACAGAGCTAGGTGGGGAAAACTAAACTAAATGCTGCAAGAAAGGAGGCAGAGTCAAGGAGAAGCCATGGAGCTACTGCTGGAGGCAGATGTGCAGAAACTTTCCTGGTAGGTCACAACCTCATGGTGGTGCACAGATTAATGGAGTGATTTATTAAAAGCAGTGATTTAAATAATATGGTTTCTGTGTGATTATTTCAGGAGTCTGGGAGGTAAGGAAACAAACAAGTGGCCTCCTTCCAACATTTAATCAATGTTCTTCTCTCATGCCAGGGATACATTTTTAGTAGAAACATTTAGCGCATAGCACAGAAATAGGGTCCCAGAGACCTGTTTCCAAGTAGAAAATTCAAACCTAAGAAAATACCAGTTGATTTTCCTTTGTTCACGGTCGTAGTCAACATATCACCGAGTAGTACTAAGAGAAGAAACACAGTAAATATCACAATGCACACACTGATATTTGATTTCTTTTGTTTTGATCAGTTGTAGCCTATTGGAGCTGTGCAGAATTACTTGCTCCTTTTTGAGATATCCTTGTCCTTATCTCTTAAAACTCTATCACAACCATTTCCAATCAAAGATGCTACCTCTGGAGTATATTTCTAGAACCTCACTAAGATGTCAACTACTTCTGACCAATCTTCAATTGATGAGTACTTACCTGTGATGTGTTAGAAGTGTCTTTATAGCTTCCTAATTATGAATGCCGATACTGTTTTGTCAGAGTCCTGTCTGACACTCCTCTGATTAGGACTATGCATGGTGATTTATTTTCAGCGTGGGTACATGGCACGAGGTGGCATCATTATTCAACATCTCATTTGAGCCTGGGCAGACAGTAGCAACGATTACACACAGGCAAGCTCTTAGCATATTTAATGTGCTTTCCCAACAGTTTATCTTCTTCATCACCACAGAACAAATTGAACTTCATAAAGATTATGAACACAGATAGATCACTGACAACCTCCATTTCCCCCTTTTCCTCAAATGCCTGTTTTACTTTCTGTCAGTTCTTTTTAGTTAGAGAAAGCATCTGTAATTTCCTTTAGTTGTTAGACATTGTCATTTTTTTGTATGTTATTAAAAGAAGAGGATGAAGGCAAAGCATCCTCTCTGCCTGAAACCATGTCCTCTGTTCTCCACACTGCCGGTCAGGGAACTCTGAACTTGACTCTCATTCTGCTGTGTGCCACCCATGTGCTCTTGAGAAAGACAGTCACTTCTTAACATTCTGTTTTATAAAATCAAAACAAAAGTGTGATACTTATTTGCTATGGTACTATGATCTGATTGACTAGCTATCATTTTGAAATTTATGAGGAGCAAATAAAAATACAGGAGCATCTTTCATTTTTTCCAAATTCTGTTCTGTTCCTTTTGAAAGTATGTATGCATGAGTGTGTGTGTGTGTGTGTGTGTGTGTGTGTGTGCGTGTGTGTGTTCATGTGGTGCTCATTCTCGTAGAGGCCTGAGGTTAATCTCAGATGTCTTCCTCAATAGTAATTTAAAGTTTCTCTAAAACTTCCACGTTTTTAGACAAGTTCTTCACTGAACCTTCAGCTCACCCATTCAGTTCAGCTGTCTTGACCAGCCAACACCAGGATCCTCTTTCTCTGCCTTCCCCACCTAATGACAGGATTTCATGTCTGCTTTATTGAAATGAGTTTTGTGGCTTGAATTCAGGTCTTCATGTTTCCGTGGTAAACATTTTATTGATTTAGCTGTCTCTCTAGTTTACTTTGATTTTTTTTTTTTAGCTCATCTCTGGAGACCTACTTTGAGAATTTTTGGGTTTTATCTTTTTATATATTTCTATTTATAAACACTTAATCTTGGGCCTTTAAATCAATATTCTTCTGTCCCCCTGCTTCCTTTTTCCACTTCCTCTTTCTCTCTTCCCTTTGTTCAAGACTGTCTCCCCTATTCACATCCCATT
>NC_022020.1:67894248-67894941 GCF_000317375.1 Microtus ochrogaster
CTTCCCCACCTAATGACAGGATTTCATGTCTGCTTTATTGAAATGAGTTTTGTGGCTTGAATTCAGGTCTTCATGTTTCCGTGGTAAACATTTTACTGATTTAACTGTCTCTCTAGTTTACTTTGATTTTTTTTTTTAGCTCATCTCTGGAGACCTACTTTGAGAATTTTTGGGGTTTATATTTTGAAATATTTCTATTTATAAACCCTTAATCCTGGGCCTATAAATCAATATTCTTCTGTCCCCCTGCTTCCTTTTTCCACTTCCTCTTTCTCTCTTCCCTTTGTTCAAGACTGTCTCCCCTATTCACATCCCATTTCTCCCTCACACCTCTTTTTCTTAGCATATATTTTGCAAATGCCATACAATGAAGAATTCTAAAATTAATTTCTTCTCCTCCACGAAGGCGCCTCAGTGCTCACTGTTGAAACTGCAGCAGTCCTGTATTCTTCTCAGAGCTCAAGCCCATCGCTTGCATGACCGCCATGTGCAGTCTGGTGATATTTCCCTCTCCCTCCCACTTCTCAGCCAGACTAGATACCTTCCTTGTACATGGTGGGACCAGTAAACGATCTCTTCTTCCTGTGTGGGATAAGCTGTGTGATAGGCTTGCACATGTCATGTGATTAGCTTGCACACTTCGTAGCACTTTGCATTTGCTGAGTATCATATTTCAGACACTGGTTGTCACAA
>NC_022020.1:67895041-67896018 GCF_000317375.1 Microtus ochrogaster
CACACACACACACACACACACACACACACACACACATCAACAGAGACTGGGTGAAGTTGTGACTGGGACAAAGTCACAAGGCTTCTAAGCGAGCAGGCTGTAACTGAAATTCATGATTTCTGCCCCTTCAGGTGTTATGTGATGTGGGATTCCCTTTTGTATGCTGTGAATATGTTTTATTACCATTGGTTAATAAAGGAGCTACTTTGCCTATGGAGGGCAGAATAGAGCTAGGTGGTAAAACAAAGCAGAGATAGAGGAGGGAAGAAGGCATAGTCAGAGAGATGGCATAATTAACAATTATCGTTTAATAGATAGTCATAATAGTCAAACTTGTAGTCATATTAATTAGGTCTTTTAGATATATAGAGATACATTTCAGTTAGATAGTCTTCAACACTTCAAAGACCTATAGAGTATGATGTTTAAAATGTTTTAGAAACTAAAACTTTTATTGACAGTGAGACATGTCTACTTCAGGCAGCACCAATCTACTTCAAGAGGATAAGCGGCATCAAAGAGATTCCTTATGGGGTTTGTTAGCCATTTGAGCAAAAAACAGCTCTTGCCTGGACTGATTGATAGTATGCTGTATAAACTGGACATGCAGAAAAATGACTGCTTAACTTGTTTAAAGAAGGTGAGACAGTCCTTCAGGGTTCCTGCTTCAAGAAAGAGTCTGCCAGACTTTCTACAGACACAGAAGAAAGTGACTGACAAATTGCCAATATAGGCAAAACAGTCTTTCAAATTTCCTGCTTCATGGAAAAGTCTGCCAGATACTATGGACCTATAGACTGAAGATGGATGCCCCAATGTTACAGAAGAACTTTGGGTGACTGTCCAGGTAGTGAGATGTCTCTGTCAATTCTAGAGTTGAGAGAAAGTTCAGCGCACTCCCAGACAGATCCTAATGTCAAGTGTCCAGACTTACCTGTTGTCCTTGACTCTGAGCTTGGATTCTATGAGAAAACAGC
>NC_022020.1:67896118-67915746 GCF_000317375.1 Microtus ochrogaster
AAAAGAAAAAAGATAATTTAGATATAAAATTTTAGAATAACAAAAATTTTGTAACTGTAATTCTTGCTTGATATTTCTTTTGTTATGTGTAATTTTGCTATGTTAAATTTAAAACCTTTTTTATTTAAACAGAAAAGGAGAGATTATGTGGGATTCCTCTTTGTGTGCTGTGAATGTTTGATTACCAGTGGTTGATAAAGAAGCTGCTTTTTGGCTTATGGCAGAGTAGAATAGAGCTAGGCAGGAAAACCATGCAGAGATAGAGGAGGAAAGAAGGCTTGTCGCTGCCAAAAGAAAAAGATACTCCCAGAATCATAAGGCCACAACCTTGTGGTATTACACAGATTAATAGAAATGGGTTAATTTAAGATGTAAGAGCCAGTTAGGAACATGCCTAAGCTATTGACTAAGCAGTGTTGCAATTAATATAGTTTCTGTGATTACTTGGGTATGGGTGACCAGAAAACGAATGAGCAGGCTCCATTTATAGTCATGTGTCATGTAGACTTATTAAATTAGAAGGCAAATAGTTGCAGTGCAACATTGTTAGGGTGACTGTTAAAATGTTTTGCTCTCAGGTAATATTGAAATGGGCTTCAATGGTGAATTAGAGGCTAGGATAGTGACAATTAGTAAGTTAGGGAAGCTGTAGAATGGGACATTCATTATACAATTCCCAACAGATCAATGAAACTCCCTAGTGGATCAATGAAACTCCCTAATGGATCAATGAAATACCTGGACAATGTCAGGGACAAGAGTTGCCAAGGACTCTCCCTCCCATGCTCACCCACTGACTTTTCCCATGCTCTGCTGTCCTGTCACATCCAGCTGCCATCACTTGCCAAGTGAGGGCTGCAAAGAGTGGACTAGAGTTTATTCAGTAGGGAGTGAGAGAAGAAATGGACCATGGACTGATGGCTCACTCTTCCCTTGAGGGAAAGTTCAGCGCACTCCCAGACAGATCCTAATGTCAAGTGTCCAGACTTACCTGTTGTCCTTGACTCTGAGCTTGGATTCTATGAGAAAACAGCATAGACATTCAGTTGCAAAGCAAACATCTAGAACGATTTTCAAAGATCTGCCTAGTAAGGACTATTGCTATACTCAACTAAATATCATCTACCTCAATAACCCTGATAAGATGATGGTACTGCTAGATCTGACTCAAATATTTCCTTAACTCTATTTCAGACAAGATTTTAGTCCAATTATGACATGTTCTCCCTGTATCTTTTTCCAGTCAATTAATGAATCCCGGAGAATTTCCTTAAAATGGATGACTGCCATCTGCCTGCTTGCGGCATAAGCTCTTTCATGCTCCACACACTCTGATTTATTTTTAGTGCTATCAACAGTTGCCATCTATTTTCTAATGGGGAATGCATAATTCTAAGGCTTGGGTGGCAGTTCTTCTGCATTAGTGTCTTAATAGGAGGTCACAGAAAGGCTCATTTATTTATGTGCATTTGCTTAAAAGATTCTAAACTCAGGTGCAGAGAAAGAAGGGGTCTTATGGAGGTAGTTGTCCTAAAACGGATAAGAGGAGCAGTATTTCAAGGCTTTCTGTAACCACCAGCACACCTGAAAACCAGGCTGCATTTTCTGAACAACAGTAAATTCTGAGCTGTAAAAGTCACATGCATTTATTCTTGCCTCGCGTCAAGATTTAGTGGGCAGATTGACTCTAACCATCGTGTTGAGATGGCAAAGCAACAGAGGGAAAATCAGGAAGCATGTTGTCCTTTCTCACATCCTAAAGGTGTTACCTGAAAGATATGTGGACTCACTTTTTTTATGGTTCAATTAAAAAAAAAAAGTGGTGCCCCAAGGTAAACTGATGCTGTCGTGGTCATTCCTTGATGAGTTGTCTTTACCTAGTGGCTGTAAATCAATTCTAATGGGAGTCGCTTGGGGTCATTGTTCCAGGAGTATCGGCTCTGGCAGAGATAGAAGCTCAAGGCCCTTTTACATGGCAACACTGTCAGTCACTGTACAAGGAGATTTTGTGCTAGAAGATTTAAGTTCAGAGAACATGAAGTCAGGACTCAGGTAAGAGTATGTGGGAACCATGAAGATTACAGGAGATGAGAGAGAGGTTGTTGCCTGAGCCAAACCTAAACATCATGTCTGAGAAAGTCTGAACTGGGAGATAAAAGTCTGTTGCAAGCTTTTTGTTTGTTCTGTTTTAACCTACTGGGATCTTGGTCAGATTGACAGTCCATGGTTTTGAGAGGACAGTGGCATCTGTTTTCTCAGTAATTCTCTGCATCTGTGGCTGCCCCTGAAGTTGCTGTCTCAAGGAAAAGCCCATCAGGCACCTGTGTCTCTCGGGAAGACACGAGTGTCTTCACCTTTAGTATGGACCCTGGAAGACTGGGGGGGGGGTTCCCTTCATGTGAGAATGCTATACAAGGGGAGGCTGAAACTGAGAGACCTTGCAATTTGAGGCTATGGGAGGAGTGGCGTGGGACTCTTGTTTCCCCAAAAATCTTTTGATGAAACTCTCACACCATTCTTACTCATAAATAAACAGGAGGATTTACTTTTCCTCGTCATAAATATGACTCTTCCCTAATATTGAATAATGTAGTGTTATTAATACTTGGTAATTGGAAGACTTTGATGGCCACTGTGTAATTCCAAAAGACAAATGAAAAGCTAGCTACTCAAAAAGAGTATGTAAGGACATTCATTTTCTAGACTCATACCAACAATCTCCCACCCAGAGCACTCAAAGTGAGATTAGCTATGAATATTCATAATGATAACTCTGAGTGGACTGGATGCTTCTGGAATCCCTTACTTCTTAAACGTGAATAGAATAGTTGAAGACAAATAACTACTAGCCATATGACATAATGGAGAAGAAAAGATGTATTTAATAGATTTCTATGAACAAGTTGTTTATAAAAAGGCCAAGGAAAGAGCTGTGCTCCTATCACACTTTGGACGAGAGACCTGTGGCAGTTGGGAGAGCCAAGCGAAGCCAAATTTAATGTTCCCATTAAAGTGCTTGAAATTTTTATTCATGTAAGAAAAATGGCCGCACTGAAAAATAGTTGGAGGCAATAAACAACAATCTGGAGAAACCTCTGAACTGAAAACAGTTTTTAAAGAAACTTGTTTCCACAGGCAACTTTGGCAGCCTCTAGGAAAAAAAATCTTGAGAGTTCAATTTAAGATCTGTAAAAGAGAACTGGGCCGTGAGTCCCAAAAGTCAGACAGTCAGTCCGGGAAAGCTGATCCTGAGGGAGGGGTGTGAGCCTAGAATAGTAGCCCTTCTGCTCTGTGACTGAAAAATCTTCCAAGTGGCATGGAGGAAAGAGGATGTTGTACAAAATGCTTGAGATGGAAGAGGTCACACCAGGTCATGAAACTGTGGGAGAGGATAGGAGGGACCCTAAAGAGGCGGAGCAATGAGACAGGACTATAAGATGTGGGCCACAGACCATACGCTTCAGTGACAGAGGAGCAGCTGAAGAGCAGAATTTAACTGACAGAAGCACGAGAAAAGAAATCAAAGAGAAGCAAAGCGTTTCATATCGGTATAAGGACATTTCCTAAGAAAGATGTATGATGACCCCTTTACACAGTACACGAGGAGTCGTCCACAAGACAACATGCCCTCCAGGACCACATAACTAACATGACCATATGTGCTAGGATCCTCTGTGAGCCAATGGTAGAAATCCAAGACACACATTTTTGGCAATTCAAACCCCTTAAAAGGTATTTTGCTTTAGATTATTGCTGCAAAATGAGCTAGAGACAAATATAGGAAGCCAGTGTGGCAATGCCACTCTCAAAATTATTTAAAAGGCGCTATTCATTGCTATAAAGTGGGAGCAGGGACCCGGAAGGTTGGTTGTTCCATGTGTAGAAAGATATGGAATGAAAGAAATGTCTAACAGAAAGTGGCGGAAGATTTGGGAATGTTGCAACAGAGATGTGAATTCAAACCATGGAACACATGGCTTGAAAGATGGATTAGAATTTCTTTAAAGGACACGAAAAGGCTCCAACTGTGTTCTAATGTAAACAGAGGCCTAATGGGGGGAAAATAGCTCAAGAAACAATTAATATTACAGTGGCAGAGAATCAACAGATTTCTCTGCAATAAAGATCATTTTATATAATCTTGGTGTCTACTAAACACCATCTTTCGGTCAACGGTCCCAAGTCATGTCTTGTAGCGTCAAAGTGGACAGTTTGTTTCTAGTCATGATAGATTGGCAAACAAGGTAGGTCTTGAAAATTCCTTTGGCAGCAGGTTTCAATAACAGCGAGGAATGGTGGTGATGGAGGTCTGGAAGGACATCCCTCGTAGTACTTCCAAGAAGAGTGGGCACTGCTACTTCTACTGTTGGAGCTGACTTCTGGAGTTTCTGACTTCTAAGAGTAGCATTTCCTACTCTGCATCCAACCCAACCCATAAAATCATGCAGAGCTGTTGCTATCCATCCCACATGGTTTGTAGGATGTAGGCTTCCCACAATAGTTTGCCTCATACCCTCGTCTAGCTTTCTCCAGATCTCTGCTTCTTTTAAAGACACCCTTTTTAAAAGAACAACTTTGTGTTTCTACACACACCCACATCTCTATACTTTTAGTTCTAAACTCTGTGCTAAGACTCAACCCACGTCCTCAGGTACTCATCAACAATGTCTGTGAGGAATTTTCTTGATTGGGTTAATTGAGTGTCAAATAGTAACATCATTCCCTGGGCTTGGGTCCTGGAGCTGATGGAGTAAGAGCAGTTACTGTTCTCAGCTTCCTGACTCCAGGCAACTTGAACCTTAAGTTCCTGGGCCAGAACATCCCCACTATGATAGATTTGTACACTTGAACTGTGAACTGAAATGAGGTCTCTCTCTCTCCAAAATTGCTTTTGTAAGAGTATTTCTGTATCTCACCAGAGCAATAGGAGAAGTAACTAAGACAATGGATTAGAATTTAGGAGAATTTCTTTGGTGACAAGAAGGAGAATGGACTGTAAAGAGCTTATGTTGGAATTCAGATACCACTGAGCAAGTCGCTGTAGGAATCCAAAGAAGCAGTGTTACAAAATCAAAGGGCCTGGCAGTATGAGTTTAAGAAATCATAGTACGGTGATATTCACCAATCAGAAGAGATTGATAATCGGTTTGCCATGGGGTGATAAGGGCAATGGAAAGATCAAAGCTGGCAATAATGTATCTGACCAGGGATGTTAGATGGGCACATTTCTCAACCACAATAGGAAAGGGTGAAAAATGTGAATCTTAAGGAAGAAATAGTGAATTCAGACCATCCATGTTTGTATACACCTTCTCTCTCTCATACACACACACACGCACACGCACACACACATTCATACGCGCATACTCTCTCTCACACACACACACACTCTCTTACACATATATACTCTCTCTCACACACATACACACACATAGTCTCTCACACACATAGACTCATGCATATATACTCACACATGTTGCAATGAAGAGAGCTGCTTGTTTGTTCCCAACTGCTCAGCCCCAAAATAACCACACAGAAACTATATTATTCAAAATCACTGCTTGGCCTATTAGCTCTAGCTTCTTATTTGCTAACTCTTACATATTAATTTAAGCCATTTCTAGTAATCTGTGGATTGCCACATGGCTGTGGCTTACTGGGTAAAGTTCCCCATGTCTGTCTCTGGCAGTGCTACATGGTTTCTCTCTGACTCCGCCTTCTTCCTCCCAGGGTTCCATTTAGTTTTCTCCACCTACTTCTGTTGTGCCCTGCTGTGCTATAGGCTCAAATCAGTTCTTTATTAATCAATGGTAATCACAGCATACAGAGGGGAATCCCACAACACACACACACACACACATGCACGCACGCGCACACACACACACACACACACACACACACAAACATACACACACACACTAAACAAATACTAACACCATAATGCTTTTGCTTGAGAAGTAACAAGTTATTTTCAAGTGATTCAGTTTCGGCTTCTGTGACGGGCCCCTGTGAAAAGCAGTTATTTTTTTAATGGACCTCCCATGCACCATCTGGGATCCCACACACTTCCTCGAACGTGCGGATGCTCTAGGCAGCACCAGCACTTTGGTGGGGGAACTTGCAGTCATGTTTTAGGTCTGTTTTTTACATCAATGATTATGCTGTTCCTACTAAAAGTATTGGGGTGCAGATATTTTATGAGTTAATATTCTTAACAGGTCTAATATCAGATAAGTCTTTCCTAGGGAGAATTTTCTGAGCAGGGAAAAAGTTAAAGTTATTTGCGCTGACAGTTCCCAGGTTGGCAAACTTACCTTAGTACTCTTTTCTCTCCTGCCCCAAACCAATACATATGCATGATATCCTTGCAATTCTCTATTTTAATAAAGTCCTCACCGACTTGTCAACATGAGTTTGTCTCCCCTATAATCCTTGTCTTCCTTAGAAATGGCTTTCCGGACACATTGTTTATGCTATGGCAAACCCAAGATGTTGTCAATTTATACCTATCCCTCCTGTCTTTGGTGTGTGGTGATCCAATATAGATTCTGAGGATGCTCTGGCAAGCTCAGGGTGCACTGGAGTCCCTTTTTCTGTTTTATATTTGTCATATTTCTACCATTGCCCTCCCAATGTCATCCTTACATTACACACCCACCTTGAGTGTGAAAATGGCTGCACTCCAAAACCACTTCTCACTTGAGTCTTTTATAGTTACCTGTGATATTTAATATAGTTAAAATATTGCATCCTTACTGTATGCATTATATTATTCCTATACTTATAATAAGTACAAATATACAGTAAGTGATTAATGCATTTACATGTATGCATTTACACTAAATGCCCAATATAGTAAATGCAAAAATGCAGTAAAAAATGCATTAAATACAAAATCACTATGGTATCAATATAATAAATACAAATACTTTGTGACCTGTAAGAATCAAAAAGACAGGCATGCATGTATATAAATGTATGCTCACATATACAAATCATATGTGCTTGTGTGTATATGTTAATACACAAAAGAACAATGTTTGGGAAGAGGTGACACGGCATTTTTCTCTGCCTGCACATGTGGTGTAAAAGCTACCAAGATGCTGGTCTAGGCAGAAGAATGATCTGGGGAGGACAGGGTTGTTTGTGGCCCATCCATGTGGATCTGGGTACCTTCAGTGCCATTGTGTCAGGACAAACTGGGGAGAGCAAGAGGTGGAGAGTCAATAGGGATGTGGTCAGTGAGTAGGGATGGCAGAGGGCCAAAAGCAGATGCCACACAGTGTTTTGGAGGGTCAAAGTATTTGCAGGAAGGCTACCTTTGGAGTTATCCTCATGCGTGTTTCTCTGTGATGTTTAAATGTTCTCCATTTGATGCAATGGGCATAATGGCTACTCAGAAACACTGCTTCAGAAGCGACGCCCCACCACGAATGGCAGATGCTCAACACGGTGCGGTCTGTTTGTCACTGCATCCTCCTTACCAGCTATGTGGCCCTGGGAGGACAATTAACCTCTCTAAACTGTGATTCTTTACCTGTCCACTTGAGTAATGATATTGCTGTCCACGCTGTGTTGCTAAGGAGACTCCATGAAGCAGTGACCCAGAATCCATTGCCAAATGCCACACGTAAAGTAAATATTGGGTAAATTATTGTTTATTAAGTTCTAGCAATTACTTTCATTTTTTTTCTATTTTTCACAAGGCTTATGATCTTCCCCAATGTCAGAGAATGCTTTATAGGAGTAGAAAGTTTTTAAACATTTTGTTTTATTTTGGGTTTGGAGGAAGTCTGTTGAAACAGCAACAGGCCTGAGGTAGGTTTTAAGTTGCATCAATACTTCAACCTAAAACCACACATTACAGCACGAAGACTCTATCGTGCTACGGCCCACAAACCTTGAACATATCTTCAGTGGAAGAGGTAAGCTGAATTTTCTCCCCGCTGGCTCTGTGACTCAGTTTTGGGGACTAATGCACCTGGATGAGGTACCCTTGTCACTCGCACAGGAAAACTGCCCACCAGAGCCATGAAATCCCAGGACATGGAGCAGGAACCGGGACTCTGGGGACCCCTGCATTCTCTCTGCTCCCTGCCATGAGCCCATATTACGTGGAGCAGGAACCAGGACCCTGGGGACCCCTGCATTCTCTCTGCTCCCTGCCATGAGCCCATATTACGTGGAGCAGGAACCAGGACCCTGGGGACCCCTGCATTCTCTCTGCTCCCTGCCATCATGTTTTCACCTGAGTTATTTTCGCTTTGAACACTGTCTTGCAGCTATGGTTCAGAGGCTTCTGACGGTTGTGCTTTCTATGTTTGTAACTTGTCATGGTTTTATTTACAATCTCATCCGTGTGCCTTGGACAGGCCTCACATTTTCTGCACCCGTCTTAGCCAGGCTACAGAAAGATTTTCAAGTCATTACTATCACTGCATTATGAAATGACAGCAGAGACTAAAGTCTGGGGCTTTAAGATGGATTGTCAGAAAACAGTGGGGAGATGTGTGTTCAGGGCCTGGAGCTTTATTCTTTTACTCATTATCAAATATTAATAGAACTGCTGTGTATCAAGGACAAACTATCACAGTCGTTACATAGCAAATGAGCCACTGCCCCAAATCATTCTTAGTCTGCTCAGGGGCTGGGCCAAAGGAAAAAACATTATTATAGATTTGTTTCCAGAGTTAAGTCAATGTGCCCTGGGAACCTGTGTTCCTCGCCCAGCCTTCCCAAAGGAAGGGGGGACTCAGTGATGTTTTGGAGAAACTGCAGTGAGTTGCTCGTTGAGAGATGCTAGGGAAGGAGAGTAGAGAAGCAATTCCTGGCAGAGAGAAGAGTGTATGTGATGGTCTGGAGGTGTCAGAATTTGATGAGCTTGGAGCGATTTAGTTCAGCATGTTCACTATGTGGATTGTGGAAGCAGGGGATAGCACAGCCACAAACACACACCTCCTCGGGTTGCTGTAAGAACCAGGGTCAGTAGGTGACTACAAAAAAACCCTGATTATTTTTTGTGGTTGTTGCTGTTCTGGACACAGAAAGGTAGCTGCACACGTGAATTCACGGTGGTTGTGACCGTGTGCACAAAGTCCTTGCAAGCTCAAGCTGGACCAAATCTGAGCAAGGAAAGGGCACGTGGGCACACTTTCCACCCTTACCTGAGGAGCTGTGACAGCTTCTGAGAGAGGAAGCATCAATTTTTTAAGGGTGTGATCCTTGGTAGGTCGACTAGGTTCCAGTGGAAGGCCACACATGCAAGGGTGGGTAGATGACATTATTGGTCCTCGCTTTTGTTTTCTTGGAAATCACAAGTCTTCGGTTCTTATCCAGTAACCAAGAAGACTACTTACATTTAGCTCTCTGAGGGCACTCCATAAACTCTTGCTTTTTAATTAAAATATGCTTCAGATGCAACTGATTTTACAAAGAAATCCACCCAAGTCTTGAAAAATTAATTCTTAAAATAATCTCTCTCTCTCTCTCTCTCTCTCTCTCTCTCTCTCTCTCTCTCTCTCTCTCTCTCTCTCTCTCTCTCTCTCTCTCTCTCTCTCTCTCTCTCTCTCTCCCCTCCCCACCCCGGCGTGCATACTCAGATGTGAAGAAAACATACGGCAGACACAGACTGCTCCTGCTTGCTCAGTTGTAGTTTCTTAGATAAAGTTTCTCTGATGCTGGAGCTCACTGATCTAGACTGACTGGGTAGAGTGCCCAAGGATCCTCTTTGTGTTTGTCCCCCCAAAGACTTGTGTTGGGACCTAATGGAGTCCCGGCCTTCCTAGTCACCTGCCCTATTGGTGACCTTTCTTGCCATTGTTGTTCTGGGTTTCTGAGAAACTTACAAGTTCTGTGCTCTCAGAGTTGTTTACCAACCCTGCTTCCTGAGTTCGCATTGCCTTGGCCCTAACCCGAGGATCCGGCGATGAGGTCTCCATCCTTTTGGCCCACCTGTCTGGGTTAGGAATAAGACCCCCTTGCTGATGTACAATAAAGGCTTCTGATTCTGCAACATCCAGAGTGCGTGTTCCATTAATCCTGATGTCCTTCACATGGACTTGGCTTTAGCTGCGCTGGCGCGGCAGACCTGAACTTACAGATGCAGGCAGGGTACATAAACTCCCTTTATACGTGAGTTCTAGGGACTGAATTCAGGTCTCCATGCTTGTGTGTCAAGTATTTTACTGACAGGGCTGTCTTGTCAGACCTCTAAATAATAATATTTTATCTATAAGAATGCTAATGCTGAGCCTTCAAAATACAAGCTGCTTTGCTCCTAGCCAAGGGACTCTGAATGTAGAGGGATTTGTCCCTCCGATTTTTAGGCTATTTCTCTTGGCACTACATCATTTTCTTGTTACTGTGGACCCGGGGCTTATTTTGCTGGCTTCCACCACTCAGTCAAGTACTGTGTGTACTTTTCTCCCTTGGAATTGGAAGTACAGACACTTAATTATAACCTTCAATTGCTTGAAATTACAGGGCTAAAGACTGACTGGCAAGTGTTTCAGAAAGAAAAAATGATATTTTGAAATCCTGAAATAACTATCTCCAAGTTTTGCATTCAGTAGGAGCACAGGGAACCTGGCAGTATACACTCTGTGAGCTCAGTGCTTCTGAAGATGGCTCAACTTTGAAAAAAAAAAAAACCGGGTGGATTTTTATGTTATATTTCTTCATCTAATTGTTTGGATTTTAACAGAACTCCCAAAATCATTGAGAAAAATCCTGTGAACCAGGGTATTAACATACAGCATTTTGGGGTAGGGAGAGCTGTTGCTTCCTGGGGATGAACCACAGATTTAAGGAGAAAGACCACTAGGCACAGCAAACATAGTGTAATTAGTGTAACTCCAAAAACATGTAAAGGATCACTAATGTGGACTAATATACCTCTATTTTCTCACAGTTATGTAGGACTGAGCTCTGCTATCCAGTTACTGCGAGGAGTAGAGAGTTGGTCCAGTGGTTAAGACTTACTCTTGTAGATGACCTAGGCTCAGTTCTAGCATTCACATGGCAGCTCACAACTGTTCGTAATTCCTGTGTATGGGGATCCAGTGCCTTCGTTTGACTTTTGAAGGTACCAGGCATGCATCGAGTGCATTTACATATCATATGTGCAGGCTGTCTTAGTTACTTTTCTACAGCTTCAAAGAGATAACATGACAAAGGCAATAGTCCTCAACATAAAGCCAGCCACACTGAACCTCATACAAGAGAAAGTAGGAAGTACACTCGAACACATTGGCAAAGGAGACCATTTCCTAAATATAACCCTAGTAGCACAGGCACTGAGGGAAACAATTAATAAATGGGACCTCCTGAAACTGAAAAGCTTCTGTAAAGCAAAGGACGTGGTCAGTAAGACAAAACAACAGCCTACAGAATGGGAAAAGATCTTCACCAACCCCACATCAGACAGAGGGCCGATATCCAAAATATACAAAGAACTCAAGAAATTGGTCATCAAAAGAGCAAATTATCCAATTAAAAAATGGAGTACAGACCTAAACAGAGAACTCTTAACAGAGGAATCTAAAAATGGCTGAAAGATACTTAAAGAAATGTTCAACATCCTTAGTCATCAAAAACATGCAAATCAAAACAACACTGAGATTCCATCTTATACCTGTAAGAATAGCCAACATCAAAAACACTGATGACAATTTATGCTGGAGAGGATGTGGGGTAAAGGGAACATTTATCCATTGCTGGTGGGAGTGCAAGCTGGTACAACCCCTTTGGATATCAGTGTGGTGATTTCTCAGAAAATTAGGAAGCAACCTTCCTCAAGACCCAGTAATACCACTTTTGGGTATATATCCAAAGGATGCTCAACTGTGCCACAAGGACATGTGCTCATTTATGTTAATAGTTACATTTTTGTTTCCAGAACCTGGAAACAACCTAAATGCCCTTTGACTGAAGAATGGATAAGGAAAATGTGGTACATTTACACAATGGAGCACTACACAGCAGAAATAATGACATCTTGAAATTTGCAGGCAAATGGATGGAGCTAGAAAGCATCATTTTGAGTGAGGTAACCCAGACCCAGAAAGATAATTATCAGCCAGGTGGTGGTGGTGCATGCCCTTAATCTTAGCACTTGGGAGACAGAAGCAGGCAGATCTTTGTGAGTTCGAGGCCAGGCTGGTCTACAAGAACTAGTTCCAGGATAGGCACCAAAGCTACAGAGAAACCTTGTCTCAAAAAAGCAAAAACAAAAACAACAAAAAAGACAATTATCATATGAATGCATTCATAAGTGATTGTTAAACATAAAGCAAAGAAAACCAGCCCACAAATCACAATCTCAGAGAACCTAGACAATGAGGACTTTAAAAGAGACTTACATCTAATCTACATGGGAAGTAGAAAAAGAGATCTCCTGAGTAAATTGGGAGCACGGGGACCTTGAGAGAGGGTTGAAGGGGAAGAGAGAAGCAGGGAGGGGAGCAGAGAAAAATGTAGAGCTCAACAAAAATCAGTAAAAAGGAAATTCTTTAATTGGGTGCTCAGTTCCAGAGGCTGAGTTCATTATGACACCATGATGAGGAACTGGCAGTAGGCAGGCATGGCAGGCAAGGGAACTGTATCTGAGGGGTTACATCTCATTTACAAGTTGGAGGCAGAGAGAGACAGAGAGTCTGGGCCTGGCGGCAGCCTCTTAAAAACCTCAAAGCTCATCCCCAGTGATGCACCTTCTCCAACAAGGCCATTCCTCCTAACTGTTTCTAAACAGTGTACCAACTGGGAACCAAACATTCAAACACATGAAACCATTGCCATTCAAATCATTCTACATTCAAAATACAAACAATGAAATAACTGTAAAAGAAAAACTCAAGTCTCTGAGTTTGCTTACTGGCTTCTGGTGATGAATAAGCCAAGGCAAAGCTCAGGTTTCAGCCTTCATCCTCATTTGGCTTCATCCTTTTCTTCCTGTCTGCCTCTTTCTCCTCCCTCTCTTTTCTAATGACCACAGTCATTAGAGTTCATACACATTCTCTTTTTGTGCATATGTTAGGAAATTAAATTAAATTATTGGGAAAAAATTGGCATATACATTTTTATGTTTTGTTTTTACATCCCAATCAAAGTTTCCCCTCCCTTCTTTCCTCCTAGTTTCTCTTCCTACCCACTCCTTCTCTGTTTCTTTTCAGATACAGACTGGGCCTCTTACGGATATCAACCAGCCATGGTATATAAGTTGAAGTCAGGCTAGACATCTCCTGTTATATTAAGGCTTGATGAGGCAATACAGCAAGAGGAACAGGTCCCAAAGACAGACAACAGAGTCATAGACAGTCCCTATTCTCACTGTTAGGAATACCATAAGAAGATCAAGTTATGCAGTTGTTAACATGTACCCACAGGGCCTAGATCCCATGTAGGCTCCCGGGTTGTTGGTTCAGTCTCTGTGAGCCCCTATGAGCCCAGGTTCTGTAGGTTTTCTTGTGGTCCCCACTGGCTCCTTCCTTCCCCCACCCCATCCACAGGATTCTTCAAGATCAGCCCAATGTTCAACTGTGGGTCTGTGTTTGTTTACCAGTTGCTGGGTTAGGTCTCTAATGACAGCTGGGCTAGGCACCAATCTGCGATGAGTATAGCAGAATACCGTTAGGAATCATTTCATTGACTGTTTTCTTTTCCCGGCCATATTAGGATCTATTCTCTATCTCTTAGATATCCTGCCTCTGGGTCCTAGTCCTCAGGGGCGAGCGCCCTCTCAGGGCATGGGCCTTCAGCTGTGCCAGTCATTCATTGGTTATTCCCACAGCTCCGGTGCTGTCTTTATCCCAGCACATCTTGTAAGCAGGACAAATTGTAGATCGAAGGGTTTGTGGCTGGGTTGGGGTCCCAGTCCTCCCAGGAGCTGACTGGTGAAGACTCTGTATTCCCCACTGTCAGGGGTCTTAGCTGGGGTCACCCTCAGATTCCTGGGAGTTTCCTTTGCTGTAGGTTTCTAGCTTGTCCCAGAGGTGTCACCGAGTCTAGTTGTCTCTCCTCGTACTTTCTCCCTCCATCCTCCACACCTGATCCCTCCTGGTCCCATCCCCACACTTATGCCCTGTTCCCTCATTCACTGACAGCATCCATGCTATTTCCCCTTCACAGTGGGATTCATATCTCCTACCAGCCTTTCTGTTACTTAGCTTCTCTGGGACTGTGGATTGTAGCATGTTTCTCCTTTACTTCATGCCTAACATCCACTTATGAGTGAGTACATACCATATTTGTCTTTCTGGGTCTGGGTTACCTTATTCGGGATGATCTTTTATAGTTTCACCCATTTGCCAGAAAATTTACTGATGTCACTGTTTTTAACAACTAAGTAAATACTCCTTTGTGTAAGAAGAGAACTACATTTTCTGTGCTCATTCTTCAGTTGAAGGACATCTAAGTTGTTTCCAGTTTCTGGCTCTTATGAATAAAGTTGCTATGAACAAAATTGAGTAAGTGTCCTTTGGGTTTATATGCTTATGAGTGAGTGGTATAGCTTGGTCTTTAGGTAGATCAATTCGTAATTTTCTAGGAAACCACCATATTGATTTTCAAAGTGGCTGTACAAATTTGTACTCCCACCAGCAGTCGGGGAGTGTGTCTCTTGCTCCACATCCTCTCCAGCATGAGCTGTAGCTTGTGTTTTTGATCTTAGCTGTTCTGACAGGTGTAAGATGGAATCTCAGCATCATTTTGATTTGCATTTCCCTGAGGGCTAAGGATGTTGAGTGATTCTCAGCCATTCGAGATTTCTCTGTTGAAAATTCTCTGTTTAGATCTGTATTCCATTTTTCAATTGGATTACTTGGCTTGTTAATGTCTAGTTTCTTGAGTTCTTTTTATATTTTGGATATTAGCCCTCTGTCAGATGTGACTTTGGTGAAGATCTTTTCTCATTCTATGGGTTGCTGGTTAGTCCTTTCGACAGAGATTTTGCCTTACAGAAGCTTTTCAGTTATGAGGTCCAGATTGTTAACTGTGGAACTTAGTGTCTATGGAATTTCTATCCTATTTAGAAAGTTATCTTCTGGTGAATACACATTCTAATCTGTGTAATTTTAACCTCAGTAGTTCCATCTATGTAGATTTTGTTCACAAATAAGGTTCATGCTTTGAAGTTTTCTGGTTGGACATAATTATTTGGGGAATACTGCTAAAACCAAATGAGTCTCCTTAAAGTATAAGAAAATAGAAGAAAACACTCTATCCAAATGAAGAGTCTTGAAGATAAATAATTTCAAAAGGTAATGCCAACTTAACCATTGGCTTTTCGTTAGTCCTAGGAAGACAAGCACTTGTGGCCATATCTAGCATCGTCACATCAGGGGACCCCAGTGTCTCACATATTTTCACATAGAACTATTTTTGGTGTCCATACAGGAAATCAAACCACTGCAATCTGCTCACCTATAGGAGCAATGCTTGGAGAAGAAGCAGCAATCAAAGGTGAGAGCTAAGTCATTTCTGCAAGAACATTGGCATAGATCCCATATGATGAGCAAACATAGATTGTAGTAAACGAACTTACTTTTGAGAAATCTTCTCAAATCTTTCCTCTGCCCCCATATCCCCTATCTATTTTCTTCATCTATTAGCTGTTATACTGCATGGAAAATGCTGGTTTGTTCTGGGGCTTCATTCGCCAGACTGTTTTCAGAGGGACCTTTTTGTCATTATTCTTTGTGTTCTTAGTTCCAAGCCCACAGCTGACCAAGACTCACTGAACATTTGAGCAGCTAAAATGCCTAGAGTAGGGCAAGCCCACACATATATTGGGATACAGAAATGCCCTGGGCATGTTCCAAGCTGACCACTTCAATATCTGAATAAAGGAGATCCGTCTCCTGGATCCCACCCCTCCCCCTTCCTCCTCGAGCCAAGCAAGCTTGATGAAAACAAGAGAGAGCCGAAGTAAACTAGATTGGCCTTTGCTTTTTCTTTAACCAGAACATCAAATAAGGAAGCAAAGACTCACCTTTGAGTAGTAACAGGTGGGGGCTGGCAGCTCTGAACTCAGAAGACCTTGATAGACTGGAAGCTTGTGGAGAAAGAAGTGGCGTGGGAAAAGAATGGGAAGCCACTCGAGGTGAGCAATGGAAAAAATCAGCCACAGGATCAGAGTGGCACCTCAGCAGCACATCGCGTTAGGGGCTTCAGCCCTGCCTGCCTCCCCGCATGCCGGAGATCCTCAGTATTTACTCCCGTGACTGACCAGAAGCTCCAGGACTCTGCTCTTCTGATTGTTGCCATATTCCAAGACTAACCATGCCCACCAGGTTTTCGGTGAAGTAGGTTTCTGTACCAGTTACATAACTCACAGTCATGGCCAAATACCTGCCTGACAAGTGACTTAAGGGGGAGAAAAGTTTTCTTTTTTTTACTTGTCTCTCAGTTCTCTGAATAGACTCCACCATAGTAGTGATGACTTGGTAGCCTGTCAGGAAGCAGAAGCTGCAGGCTAGAATCAGGGCCAGTTGTAAGCTGCTAACCCCACACCTACAGTTATAAGTCACCACACAAGGCCCCATGTCCACAAGGGTCTACAGCCTCACAACATGAAATCATCAAATGACTGAACACATGAGCCTATTGGGGACACTTCACATTGATGCTGTAGTAGGTCTCTATCCCTTGATTACATCTTCTCCTCCTTTGTGTCTTGTGTCTTTCATTTGAAAACAAACAAGCTTCTAAAAGATATATAATATAATATTATATGATATAATAAAAGATAAAGCAAAAACTAACACACCACAATAGAACAAAACAAACAGTGGAAATGAGCCCCCTTCCCCATAAAAACACTAAGTGGAAACTATAATACATACCTAAAGGACCCAAAGGGCAAAAACAAGAGAGAAACAAGGTAAATATAATAAAATAAACTAAAAAATAAGATAAAGTAATAAAAATCCCTGACCCACCATCATAAGACAAGGAACCACTACCAACGCCTGTGAATTTGTTTCCTCTAGGCTGTCTACTGTTGGGCATAGAGACACTCGCTTGGAGAAACCTCCAAGAGGTTTTCATTTGAAAGTGGTCGATGCCTTTTGTTTTTTGATAGTCACCGTATTCTTTTGTTAGCACTAGAGTATATGGTACCACAAGCTAAGCGGCTTATTAGTGGAGACTTTGTCCTGGTCCTGAAGTGAGAATTCCAGCCAAGTGTCTGTAACACCCCCTTCTGAGGGTGGAGGATGAACCTGTTCCAGGCCTTCCTGTCTCTTTACAGCATATATAATCTTTCTATATCTCCCCATGTCATCTTCTTCATACCTGGGCCAATTGCCTTTTTGTTTAATTAGAACATCAGTCACGGTGGATTACCACCCACTAAAGATGCCATTTTGACTGTCAACCTATATAAAGGCTTTATCTCCAAATAAGAGTCTATTGTGATGTATGACTGAGATCGTTAACACCCAGATCCTTTTAAAATTCTCTCTCTCTCTTTCTCTCTCTCTCTCTGTCTGTCTCTCTCTCCTCTCTGTCTCTGTCTCCTCTCTCTGTCTCTGTCTCTGTCTCTGTCTCTCTCTCCTCTCTCTCTGTCTCTGTGTCTCTCTCTGTCTCTCTCTCTGTCTCTCTGTCTCCTCTCTCTGTCTCTGTCTCTGTGTCTCTCTGTGTCTCTCTGTCTCTGTCTCTCTGTCTCTCTGTCTCTCTCTCTCTCTCTGTGTATGTGCTTGTTATTGTGTGAGTACAGGCATGTGCATTCCCCAGCACACCCGTAGAGTCCAGAGCATAGTCTTGGGTGTTATTGTGTGAGTACAGGCATGTGCATTCCCCAGCACACCCGTAGAGTCCAGAGCATAGTCTTGGGTGTCAGTCATCACCTTTCATCTCACTTGAGACAGGGTTTCTGGCTGTTTGCTGCTGGGAACACCATGTTAGGTCGCCCACAATCTTTCTCTACTCTCCCCTCCGTTCTCACTGCAGAACCACTATGAGGACAGATGGAATCACACTTTTGAGTGGGTGCTGTGATTCTGGACTTTGGTCCTTGTGGTTGTGAATAAGTCCTATACCCACCGAGTCATCTCTCTAACCTACGACTTCTCTTTGCTTTTGTGATGGGACACAATTTACCCTACAACAGTCTTGATATTTTTATCACCTTTTTTTTGTACAACTTTCTGGCAAATTAATATTATTGGGTGTTGTAGTGAGGAGCTACTTATTGGTTCCTGGCCAGCCAGCCCCAAAATAATTACACAGGAACTATATTATTTAAATCACTTTTTGACCCATTAGCTCTAGCTTCTCTAACATATTGGCTAACTCTTACATATTATTTTAACCCATTACTATTAATCTGTGTATTGCCACGTGGCTGTGGCTTACTGGGCTAAAGTTCCAGCATCCGTCTCCGGCAGGGCTACATGGCTTCTCCTTGACTCTGCCTTCTCCCTCCCAGCATTCAGTTTAGTTTTCCCGGCCTATCTAAGTTCTGCCCTATTAACAGGCCAAGGCAATTTCTTTATTCACCAATGATATCACAGCATACAGAGGGGAATCCCACATCAATTGGGAAATCCTAAAAAAATTTACATAAACCACAGAGATGAAAGAAAGATTGACCAAGGACTCCACCTCCTTTTTCATTTGCAGCATAACATATACCTTGAGATGGGAAATGGGTGATGCTGTACCACATTGTGCAGAGATGTTCAATCAGCCTGGGTTATTGATCTCTGGCTAAGATACTTCCTGGTCTTTCTTGTGCCCAGGTGTTTATTTTCTTTGCCTCTTGCATCTACTGTTTGTAGTCTAGACAACATATCAAATCTCAAAGGTACAAACTTTTTTTTTGTATATAAAAGACAGTTATAGAAGGAATACAGAGCCCTTGCCCTGGTGTTTGAAAGTAGAAAATGAAACCTTTTCCCTGTACTTCCTAAGCTTTGCCCTCTTGTCAGAGTGTGACAGATTACTGTCTCTTCCATGGAGCAGACATTCTTCTCTCATAGACAGAAGACACAAGTTCCCTGGTATCAGATCAATACTAATTTCATATTTAGGCTTAGGAATTATTTGCTGCAAGCCATGCTGTCTTTTGTTAGAATTGTGTATTGGGAGACAAAAGGGCTAAATGTTTCCCCAGACAGAGTCTTGAGGGCACTGAACTAATGCCCCTGTCAACAAGAGAAAATACCAAGGTTGTATCCACTCAAAGGAATTCTGTCTTTACAGATTTTTATTAGCTGTAGCTCTTCAGCCTGAAGCTTGACACTACAGAGGGAGAGGTTGCAATAACAGTCTTCAAAAACCCACTGGTGACAAGTGAGGGAAGTGTGCATGAGTGTCCTGTTTTAATGGGGCATGTGGTGAGGACTGTCCCTGAGGGCTGGACTGAGGAACAGGTTCCCTCCCTGCAGCACAAAAGAAACTTAGGACTTAAGAGAGCAATATGCTGCACTTGTGGGATATGTATGTATATGCATACATCTCCAGCTCATATTTTCCCCTGACCTTTCTGGAGTGCTTATCTGTATAAATAACACAACTTTAATTCTGGATAGATTTTTTTTTTTGACATAGCAGGAGACTATGCTCCGAATGGAACCAGTTGATTTTTCTCTAAAGGCTTGTAGACAATATTGCTTTTTCTTTTTCTTTTT
>NC_022020.1:67916381-67917027 GCF_000317375.1 Microtus ochrogaster
AGCCACTCTAGGTTCAAGTCTCTTGCCAATCCTAAGGTGGCTCCCTTAACTAAGAATTGTGCTTCCTTGCTCCCCTATCCAACCTTCCTTTATCCCAATCATGCAATCCAAGGTCCTGGCTATGACTTGGTTGCTGGACAGGGAGGACAGATGGTGGGGGAGGGTCATATTACAGCCCGGGACTTTCAAGAAATGAAAGAAGTCTAGGGAGGCCGGGCGGTGGTGGCGCACGCCTTTAATCCCAGCACTCGGGAGGCAGAGGCAGGCGGATCTCTATGAGTTCGAGACCAGCCTGGTCTCTAGAGCTAGTTCCAGGACAGGCTCCAAAGCCACAGAGAAACCCTGTCTCGAAAAACCAAAAAAAAAAAAGAAGTCTAGGGAGTCTTGGATGATGGGCTGAGTTTTCCCTTCAGAGGGGCTAGGGATTCTGGAGTTGAACTTTTAGAAGAGCCTTCTACCTCATCTTCAGGTGAATTCCAGTTTCCAAATAACTCAATCAAGTTGATTCCAACAAAAACCTTTTCTGTTTGTTGAAGAGCCAATCAACTGGCAACTTCACATCCTGTGGCTTAAGAAAGTTTACATAGGAAGCATCGGCTCCATCTTGTTGCAGGATATACCCATAATGGAGACAACTGAACCTCAC
>NC_022020.1:67917160-67927864 GCF_000317375.1 Microtus ochrogaster
ATCTGTAGGACCATGTTCAAACCAGTAGGCACTTGGAAATCTGTAGGACCATGTTCACACCACCAGACACTTGGAAATCTGTAGGACCATGTTCACACCACTAGACACTTGGAAATCTACAGGACCATGTTCACATCACTAGACATTTGGAGAAGTGCCTGGCAAATACTCCTGTTAAAGTTATGCATCCTTTATTGACATAATTTTTTCCAAGTTACCTCTAAACAGAATTCCTGTGTTTTCCCAATAACTCAGCTAATTGACAAGTAAAGCCATTGTAGAAATAGAAGTCATGAGTAAATTCTAGGGTGTAACGATTATTACTGTTTTCTTGATATTTCTTGTTGCATATTTGGTAGAGGACATGTGCTCCAGAGCAAGCTCACCTGGATTGGTATCCTATATTTTCTATAGAGTACTTGTATAATTTTGGGAAAACTATTAATCTCATTGCAACTTTATCACCCTGAATGTTCTGATAATCTCTCCCCATTTCTTTTATTTATAAAATTATAATTATATCATTTCCCCCTTCCCCATCCTCTCTCTAAACACTCCCATATACCTGACCATTGCTTTGTTTCTAATTCATAGCCTCTTTTTCTTTAATTGTTGCTACAGCAGATATATATGTATAAACATAATATATATTCATATCTTCTGTTCAATATGTATAGTATTACTTGTATATATGTTTTTAGGTCTGACCATTTTGTATTGGATAACAAGTTGGTGTGTTCTCTCATTTTCAGCATTCCTTAGTTGGTTACAGTTGTTTTGTGTAGGGCTGAGACCTTGTGATCTTTCCTCTGTTCACTTTGACATTGTTTATTGCTGTGCTTTTCAGCTCATGTTTAGGCAGTCATGTTGGGGAGATTTTAGGGTGCAGTTTCTGACATCCCAGAAGACACAATCTCACAGCAAAATTCCTGATCTCTGGCTCTTACAACATCTCCCATTAAATGTTTCCCTAGCCTGAAGTGAAGGGAACTGTGGAGCGGACTCTGCGTTTTGATTGGTGGTTTTATGTAGCAGTGGTCTTCACTTGTTGTGAAGAGAATTTCCCTGTGTGAGGGGTGAGGACTGTATGTACTTGTTTATATAAGAAAATATACTTAGAGCCGGGAGGTGGTGACCCATGCATTAAATCCCAGCACTTGGAAAGCAGAGGCAGGTGGATCTCTGTGAGCTAAAGATTCGTCTGATCTACAAAAGGGAATGCCAGAACAACCAGTACTACACAGAGAAATCTGGTATCAAAAAATCCAAGCAGAGAGATAATATATATTTACAATAGTTTAGTAGATTAGAGTTTGTAGATTATTCTCTGATAACCACGATTTCACTAGCACTGAGTAGAGTCAGGTATGGTTTCCCTCTTGCTGAGAAGGTCTTAAGTCCAGTTAGAGAACTGTTAATCACTTCCAAGGTATGTGTGTTACTTCTGCTCTGATGCAAGCCAGTTTTACTTGTGACAATGCTCAGAGCTGGCTTCTGGTACAGTCGTGTCCTTCATTTGTTGGAAGGCCCTGGAAAAGTTGACGTTCCCCCAGGGCTGGGCTTGCCTTCTAATCATCACGCTGGCAGGATTTCCACCCTGGGAAAGTTGTCTTCTGACTGATGATCGCTTCAGAATGCAGGATGTCTGTGATCTGGGAGAGTTAATGGTCTTTCAAACCCAATTTCAGGGGGAGGATCTAAGGAGAATTAATCATAAGAAACAACGTGCAGAGGATCGTGTGCATCAGCGTGCAATCTCTTGGACTTAAAAGAATTATTGCCTTTGAAAACAACTAATTTGTATAACCTTTCTAAATGAAATGACTCTCTATAAATTATCTGAAGTGATTTCATGTTAAAAGTCAGACGCATTTAGTATAAGCTCTGAATTTTCACGTCCCTTTAGCTGTCTTTAGTATTTGAGACTTTGAAAAGAAACTCTTGCAAAGGAGTTCCAACTTTTCTGCTTTGGGGACACTTGAAGACAATGTTTCATAAGCCCCCTTCTTCACATTATTTCAAGCTTATTGACTTTACATCCAAAAGGTCACAAGGGTCATTGCTTGCATCTCGTCCAGGCTGGCTGTGCTTATCCCAGCTCAGGAGGAGTTGGTATCTGAACTCTTGCAGGATCACCAAGCACACTGCCAGCGAGATCCCATTTGACCTTCAGTCATCAAAGCTTGGATGTGGTGATCAGCATTCCTGTTTATGCCTCTTGTTCTGTGCTGGAACTTGCACAGAGAGTAGCGGTCTGCAATAACACAGATATACAGGTCAATTGTTATCATTTAATTCATTTGAAGAAATAAGCCCGTGGGGCTGAAGAGATGGCTCAGTTAGAAAAGCACTCATTTTTGCAGGTGTAAGGATCTGAGCATAGTCCTCGGAACCTCTATAATAATCCAACCGCATAGTGAAGTGGGAGGCAGAGACAGACAAATCCCTGGAACTTCATATGGCAAAGTTCCAGGCCAATGTGAGACCCCGTATCAGTGCCTTAAATAGCTGTGCTAAAACACCATGATCAGAATCAATGCGGGTGGGAAAGGGTTTATGTACGTATGTCATTGTACTGCCTGTAGCCCATCATCCAGGACAGGCATGGTGGGAACCAGGGAGGAACTTGTGCACCAGAACTGACGCACAGGCCCTAAAGGAGTGCTCTTTCCTGCCTTCATCTCCATGGCTTGCTCAGCCTGCTGTCTTAAAGAACCCAGGACCACCTGCCCTGGGATGGTATCCCCATAGCAATCTGGTCCCTCTCATATCAATCATTAATCAAGATAGTATGGCACAGGCTTGCCCACAGGCCAGTCTTATGGAGCCGTTCTTTTTCAATTAAGGTTTCCTTTTCCTAGGTATGCCTATGTTTGTATCTATTTGACAAAACCAAGTAGCACAGTCTGACAAAATCAGACAAAACAAACAAACAAACAAATAAAAAAAAACCCAAAAGAAGGTGTTGAGGTTGCTCTCCGACCTTCACACACGTGAATCTGAATAAACACATATATTCATACACGTGTACACACAAACCATCCAATAAACATAAATTTCATCTTAAACAACTGCTAAAAGTACATTTAGTAGTACATTTCTCATTGACTTTTCCCAAATTATGGTCTCGCTGATGAAGATCCAACCCAATTAAATCACAGATCAAATAAAAACAAACCAAACAGAATTAAGACTTTTGCGCAAGGTAGCGAAAGATGCCTCAAAAACTATCACATACACGGTCTGGAACTGGTTGACCACAGCTAAATTTGCCAGTTCTGAACAAGTGAAAGAGCATGGTGTATGTGGGGCCGGGACAGTCTTCTGAAGGTCTTTCCAAGTGGGACCCACGTATCCTCTAGTGGAGCAGAGTGTCCTGGGCTATGGGACTGAGGCCTTTCCTTTGCCTCTCCCCATTTGGTGGTTTTCTTCTCCCTCTCTTCCTTTTCCCAATCTCTTCCTTCCTTCCATTCCCCTCTTACTATCATTCTGTCTTCACATAATATATTGCATTGTTCTACGATGGTAGAACAGCTCTGGTATTTAGGGCAACCAGACTGGCTTTTATGTAGGAAATGGTCATCGGGGGAAATACAAGGCCCTATATTCTGGGTTTGCTCTATTTAGCTGTCCCACCCTCGGGGAGCTGCAACAGCTTTTGCTTCAGCTAGTTGGAGATTTGGGGAAAGATCCTAAAGCTATGGAAATCTCTTTCCCATTGAGGCTTAACTCTGCAAGGTGTCAAGGACTTGCACACTTTTGCTTTATTTATGTTCGAGAGCCTGGGGTACAGAGTTTCTAAGTGGTTTTCCTGAACTGACTCAGACTGTTGGTGATAAAGCCATGATGTGAACCGGTTTGTCTGAGGATTCTGAGCAGATGGAACTGCCTGGGTCTATAGTAAGTTCTTCCTTGAGATGTAATCACTGGTGTCATCAAGAACCCATCCCTGCAAAAATGTCTTTATTGTAGTTCTCTGATACTCACATTTTACAGGTTCAAGATGTTCTTTGAAAAAAGAACTCCCTGAACTAAGCAAGTCTATAGGGCTGTGCCCAGGGTACTGCATTGCTTTGTGTCCCGTGGAAACTGAGTGACTCTTTACTGAGAACTGTGATTATTTTCATCAATAGATCTGCGACTACTTTTTGCCTGACATTTTCTCTTTCTTTAGGTGCTTTGGCACAAAGTATGAAGCTTCAGTGCTGGGAGATTGACCTCAACATTCCTCAGCACTGGAGCAGAGGGTAGGATGCTACCCAAGAGGATTTTCTTGGGTCTTATCTAATGCAGGGTCTGTAGCAGTTTAGACCTTCTGAGTACATCATTTGAAGCAATTTCCTTCTCTGAAAACTCTGAGAGCTTGTCTTAGGAAGATAACCAAGTTCACTGTTGTCTCAATGACTTCTGGTAATAAGAATTGCTTCCAGGGACCCACTGCCTCTCAGGGTTGGAAATGAGGGAGGACAAAGAGAAAAGTAGCCCCGCATGTGAAACTTCCATACCTACAATTATGGCAGAATGTGTTTTGTCATGAACACAGGCTCTTCATATTTGTTTTCATAGGAAAGATGATCAAAAGGAAAAGGCAGGGGGCTCCAAGAACAGACTTCCCAGGGGACAGCATGTCTGATAGATAGCTCCCAAGGTCCAAAGACTGTACCATAGTACAAGGGTTTAAATACATGAGGATTTGGGTAACATTTCACACAAAAATGCTAACAAGTGGAGAGAGTTTGAAGAGTCAGGTCGCACTAGCAGAGAGAGCTCAGATCTCATGGGAGGACCGCATCAATTCTGCTTCTCGACTGTGCAGATGCAAACTGCAAACGAAGTATCCACTCTTTCTTTTTTTCTCCATCAAGATGGGCCTACAGACCGCATGAGCCTTCTGTTTTGGATTTTTGGAGGAAGATGTTCTTTGCCCACTCTATTCATTTCCTACAGAGGTATTATATACCACAGGTACTCCATTTCCCAAATTCCTGGGGTGCATAAATGGCTTCATGGATTTCATTGTACAGCCCCCCAACTTGTTGAAGTCCTAACCACTTAAAGCCACTGTATTTGATTGTATTTGAACGTAGCTCTTCGAAAGGTGATTAAGAAAATGTCATCATCATTGTAACCATAATCCAATAATTTTGGTGTCCTAATAAGAGGAGATTAGGACAGACAGGTACAGACACACAACCACTTAAGAGTGCAGGGACCAGATGGCCACCCACCAGCTAAGTGAGAAGCCTCAGGAAAAAAAAATAATTCTACTCACAGCTTGAACTCAGATATCCAGGCTCCAAGACTGGCCTTCTGTTTGAGCCACACAGATTGTAGCCCTCAGTGATGACATTTCTGTCATATGTATGTATGTTTATATATATGTTTATATGTAGACACACACATATATATGTATATATATATTATATTCTTAGATTTTTTATCTTGTATATTTTAAAAATTAATTTTGGTTTCAATTACCATATAAGAATTATATGAGTTTGTGGAGGTCCTACGCATGTGTGCTTTCATTGTGCATGTGTGGATTGTAATGAATTATTTAATCATTTATTATTTCTGTCAATCATATCAAGAATTTTTAGTTTCCTTTTAAATTTTTTCAAATTTATTTTGTGTGTGCATACATGTATGTGTGTGTGAATGTGATGTACATTTTTGTCGTGGCATGAGTGTGGCATTAGGAAGACAGCTGTTGGTTGTTGGTTCTTGCCTTTCACTGTTTTGAGACAGGGTGTCTTTTGCAGTTTCTGACACATTGCTGCAGAGCTTCAGGCTGACTCCCTTGTCTCAGCTTCTCATCTTATAGTAGGAAT
This sequence comes from Microtus ochrogaster, assembly GCF_000317375.1. Classification (NCBI taxonomy): domain Eukaryota; kingdom Metazoa; phylum Chordata; class Mammalia; order Rodentia; family Cricetidae; genus Microtus; species Microtus ochrogaster. The sequence goes on from NC_022020.1 coordinate 67,922,992, forward strand.
ACTGGGACCATAGATGCATGCCTATTGTATCAGGTTTTTCGTGTGGACTTGGGGGATTCAATTCAAGTTGCCAGGCTTGCACAGCAAGCACTTTTATTGGGTGAGTATACACACATGAACCTTTAAAGTCAGTCTCTCGCTCTCCATCTCTCTCCCGCCTCCATCTTTCTCTCACAGAAGCAGGTCTCTGATTTTTGGAAAAACACATAGAGATATCCCACTCAGCATCTTCAGACTGCAGCCAAAATGGTGAGGTCAGGAGCTTTTACATGTGATGGGTTTCCTCCATTATTAAAACAGGAGTGTTTTCTGTCAGAACTGCTGTGAGTTTATCCAACCATGTCATTGATACCATGGCTCATATGTGCCAGAAACTAAGTCAGAAAAATTAGTTTCCATTTTTTTAAGCATGATTTTTTTTTCTTTTTAAAACCTTACTGTGTCCTGTGTTGGTTTGGAGACTGCTTTCAGTCCATTGTTAATTCTGTCTCCTTCAGCGACATTCCTGAGTCAGAAAGGGCTTCACCTTGTTCAGGCAGAAAAATTAGGGTCTCTTTGAACCAGGCAGAAATATTTTGGGGTGAAGTTGATTTGTGAATCATAGATGAGTTCACGCCAGGCAGGAATAAAGCATTTGATTAAACTGCCATTTATGGGAATCATTAGCCTCCCACTGTGCACGCTTGATTGCTTGTGTGCTTGGTGCTTGCATCTCATTTGTGAGGCACTGCCTAGAACTCTGAGTGGAGCAGAGCCTGTTGCGTCTTCCATGTATCCTGAGCTTTTTAAACTCCCTAGTTTTGTGATGCTCAGAGACGATGGTGTTCATGGGCTAGCAGCAATAAAACTATCACTATGAATAAGGACAAGTATTTAATCAACATCATTTGTAGCACTAGCTTGAGATATGTTATACATAACGTGGATTTCATTTTATTTATTAGCACCCCCACCATGCTTCTTTGGAATGCTGATTCGTGAGCTCTAAATGAACACAAACGCTCACAACAGAGATCTGTGTCCATAGCCATGTTGCCATGCCAACTACTTCATATTCATCCTTTTGGATGCCATCCTTGATTGATTCTTTTGGGAATTTTGGTTACCACGGAAGCTTAAGGGAGGGTATTTATTTATTTATTTTTGTCTTGCTATCTTGACAACAACATCTCTCTTCTTTCCTTGGGAAATACAGATGAATTTTCATGGTGGGTATCATTTTAACCTAAGCTTGTAAATTTTATTATTAAATATTTATCAAAATTAAATAAATGATGCTATTAATTGTTACTCTGATAAAGCTTTCTCTCCTGCTGAGATGCTGGTTTCAGGCAACAGAGCCCAAGTTGCCTGTGGCAACCACTAGATGGAGCAGCTGGAGAAAGTATTTGTATTCTGCTTCATAAATAATTGAAGAAATAAATAATGGGCTCTTGATGGGTCTGTGGATAAAGTAATGACTGTTTGCCTTTCCTGACAACTTTGGTAGGGATCTTGGGAATGAAATATCATCTTGACAGCCTCCTATCTCTCTAGGACAAAATCAATTACATTTCTAGTTAAATGTATTATGAAGAGAAAAGCTTGATTTAAACTTAGGCATGAATAGTTTAATTTTAAGGGGAATTTCAATTTTTGAGGGCAAACATGAAATTAAGACAACAAAACATATCCGCTATTCTTTTAATTTGTTCAAGTGAATGCATCCCCCTCCTATGAGGTTTTTATAGTTACTGTGCTGTTTGGTGTCGAGCTTGTCATGTTAAATATTGTCTTCTTGGTACTGGAAACAATGAACAACTTTAGTATATTTATAGGACATAACAGATAGTCAATGTACACTCATTAACTAAACATTTATTAATATAAATGATTGGATCATCTAGTTAGCTACTGTCAAAGCACACAGCCTCTGCAGGAGTTCCATGTAGAAGAAACACAGGGCCCTTATCTAGAAGCTATCACTTCTTACTATGACATCACCTGTTTTGTCTGGAATTACATCTTACCTACGACATCACCCATTTTGTTAGAGATTACATCTTTGGTCTGAAGGGTATATATTTCCTATGAGCAATTCAAAATGGTGCCTCTCCAGTAAACCCGTTGCTTAGTCTGCTGTACTAACCTGTGCAGGTTGTGAGGGAGGGCATGCTTTAAAAGCAGGTGAGGCATTCATCAATACATACAGAGCAGGGGAGGCTGAGTTTGGCAGCATCCAGAGCTGGAGCCATGGATAGGGCTAAGGAATCCTCAACATGTCAAAGATTATCTTTCTGATAAATTATAGTTTGAAGCTATGGAGCTCAGTTGCAAACGTTTCAGGGGAATGGTCATTCATTACCCTTTTTCTAACAGGTGTGCTTCTTGCTTCCTACCATCAAGTAAATAAAACCAAGCTATTTCTCTTGTAAAATTCACTCCCCACCCTGCTGCAACTCTGTTAAGACTAATTGTTCTGATAAACTTATTGCTGGCACCTGCAGCATCACATGCCTTTAATCCCAGCATTTGGGAGGCAGAAGCAGGCGGATCTCTGAGTTCAAGGGTAGCCTGGTCTACAAAGTGAGATTCAGGACAGCCCAGGCTAGATAAAGAAACATTGTCTCAAAAAATTAAAAATTAAAAAATAAAAATAAAAGTAGTAGAGTATAAAACAAGCCATGCGTAGATGGAAAATACTAGAGAGTCTAGATTATGTATTTGTGTTTTCTTTGATTTTTTTTTTTACTGTGAATGAGCTAAATACAGAAAGACATTTTATTGTACAAGCTGCTAAACCAAACCAAAATACACATTTTAAAGGTAACTTGACCTCAAAATTTAAGTCTAGGACATGTTACTTTTGGAGAGAGGTTCCGCTTTTGTTTATACAGAGGATACAAAGGTGTGGATTCCTTATATGTTAATATGACTTGATCACCAAAACCGGCAATGTTCTATTGGGAACTCACCAAGGCCAGCTGGTCTGGGTCTGAAAAAGCCTGGGATAAAACCGGACTCACTGAACATAGTGGACAATGAGGACTACTGAGAACTCAAGAACAATGGCAATGGGTTTTTGATCCTACTGCACATACTGGCTTTGTGGGAGCCTAGGCAGTCTGGATGCTCACCTTACTAGACCTGGATGGAGGTGGGTGGTCCTTGGACTTCCCACAGGGCAGGGAACCCTGATTGCTCTTTGGGCTGACGAGGGAGGGGGACTTAATGGGGGAAGGGGAAGGGAAAGGGAAGCCGGGGGGGGGAAGAGACAGAAATCTTTAATAAATAAATAAATTAATTAATTAAAAAATATGACTTGATCAAATAGGACCACCAGAAGCAATGGCCCAGTCATATTCCTAGCTAGGTCTTACATCTTAAATTAACCCATTTCTAATAGTCTATACATTGGCACATGGTTGTGGCATTACCAGAGTTTCTACATGTCTTGTTTCCTCAGAGACTGCCAGGTGTCTTTCCTCCTCTGGCAGTTAGGTAGTGTCTCCCTGACTCTGCCTTCTTTCCTCTACTATCTCTGCTTGGATGTCCTACCTTGCTATAGTCTGCCCTGCCATAGGCCAAAGCAACTTCTTTATTGACTAATGGCAATGAAACACATTCACAACATACAGAAGGGAATCCCACATCAGGCACCTGGATCTCCCAGAGTAGGGAAAGGGTACAAGGCTGCAGTGGGTTAGGTTGGGACAGTCTTCAGGTGTTTATGATGTTTGACAATATTTGCATGAAAGAATCCATAGAGAAATTTTCTGTAAGGTGAACTATGTGTTGGCTGTAGAATGTCAGAGTCAGCTGGGATCATGTTTAGGGGTTGCAAGATCTCTGAGCAAGTACAGGGTCTTTGTGAAAGTCTGTACTGAATGTTTAACAATTAAAAATTAATTAAATTGTTTTTAATCATATTTATTAGTTTATGGGCAGAGGCTTTTTAAAGAAGCCATTCTTCTTTACAGTTTAGCTTGTTTTAGATGCATTAGGAGAGGGTGTGAAAGAGTCACAGTACCTGGCATGTGATCCTGAGGAAGGCTGGTCATGGGTGCAAGTTAGAGACTGCCAAGATCAAGACTGTATGCTGTGGGACAATGCTCTTGTACCTGGTAAAGATTTGTCTGCTGTATTGGTTTAATAAAATGCTGATTGGCCAGTAGCCAGGCAGGAAGTATAGGGAGGCAAACAGAATAGGAGAATTCTGGGAAGAAGAAAGGCTGAGTCTGCAGTCATAACCCAGACACACACACACACAAAAGCAAGATAAAATGTCTTGCTAATCAAAGGTACCAAGCCACTTGGCTAACACAGACAAAAATTATGGGTTAATGTAGGATGTAAGAGTTAATAAAAAGTCTGAACTAATAGGCCAATCAGTTTATGATTAATGTAGAATGTTTCTTTGGGACTAAATGCCTGTGGGACCCGGCGGTACAAAAACTCTGACAACAAAAACTATATCCATGTTTTTTTCCCTATAGCCACATCTTTCATACCTTATCAGTGAGGATAGCTCATGTCCAGCCACAATTACTCTATCTTTCTACCTCCATGTTCTTTTCTTGCATTTGAAACCCTAACCTTTGGCATTAATTTTACCTGATACATTTGTTTCTAATATAATAATTAGACTATGATGTCTCTAGCTTCATCAATAGGTGAAAGCTTTGGCAGAGTTTTAGCTGAGCAGATATTAGTGGAAGGAAGAAGCACTGGGGACATGCCTTTGAAGGGTCTTGCTTGTTTGTGGTGTTTGGGATAGCTTTGTGTGGCTCCAGCTGACCTTGCCCTCATTTTCCTCTTGCCACAGCTTTGCAAGTGCTCAGGCTGTAGGTGTGTATCATCATTTCTGTCCTGTGAAGAGTGTATCAGGCTGTAG
>NC_022020.1:67929292-67932381 GCF_000317375.1 Microtus ochrogaster
TCTTGGTTACCCCATAGTTTCACGTGGGACTTGTGATATGGCACTGACTATTTTGTTATAGGTATCGTTTCCTATATGTCCTTCCTGAAATTCCTAGATATTGTGTTAATCTTTTTCAGTACTTGTCAGCATTTAGTTATACTCAGTGATACATAGTTTAGAGTCTCCTGGTATGGCAAAGAAATACATATGACACCCACTTATTTCAGAGAAACAATGAATAATATCCCCAAATATGAAATCCATTTCCCCGGTCTACCTCCGGTGCCAATTCCCACACAGGTGTCTTTGGAGGAGACACTTCTTCTAGTCTACAGCTTATCTTTTTTTTTTTTAAATATTTATTTATTATGTATACAATATTCTGTCTGTATGCCTACAGGCCAGAAGAGGGCGCCAGACCTCTCTACAGATGGTTGTGAGCCACCATGTGGTTGCTGGGAATTGAACTCAGGACCTTTGGAAGAGCAGGCAATGCTCTTAACCACTGAGCCATCTCTCCAGCCCCTACAGCTTATCTTTACTACAAGAAATCTCTTTCTCTCCTTTCCATGCTGCAAGCTTCACAAGTCGTCCTTGTTTTTCTCAGGACCCCTTGAGGATTCTCCTCTACTTTTATTTCTGAAACCTGATATGAGACTCTTGTTGAAAATTTCTCTGATGTACACCTGTTACTCCTGTTTTCCCCTTGCTGAAGACATTTACTATGTTCCTCAAAAATAAACATGAGTTGAGGAATTAAGGCACACAAGGAAGAAAGGCGATCTGTATTTCAAATCCTTTTCAAAAGATGAGATAACATTATTTATTTCCCTTATTTTTTTTAAAAAAAATAATCTAAATTATCTCTCTGCTTTGCTTCTACAGCTTACTTGAAGTAAATGTCTTTTGTGATTAGTCAAACTGATTCAGTTCCACTTCAGAATCTGAATAATCACAGCTCTTGCTTCTCATCGGGTTGCACCCTTAAAACTGTAGATGTGATTGCTGTTACAGACCTTCTGTGCCAAGATACCTCAAAGTTTGAGTTGCTTTATAAAATGGCCAAGGAACAAGGTTATTTCTCTGGTAGATGGAGGCAACAGTCCTTGCCAATGGATCTCAATTTACATGTGAGGGCTGGCTTGGGAAGTCAGACCTCTGTGTCCTAGGCTGGCCAGTCTTTTATAGTGGGAGCAGGAGATGCAGCAAAGGCTGAGTAGACCACAGGAAGATGCATGGTCAGTACTCTGAGGCTAGTGCCACGAGGCTATGGGAAGTTCCAGGAGCACCAGATATCCTGCTCACGGGTGTGTGCTTTTCTCCCACAATGCCCTTGACCCTTACTCTTGCCCTTCTTTAGATTGGCTTACATCCAGTACTTTTGACTTTATTTTGATTTTTGCGGCGAACTCCTCCACCAGCGAGAAAGAACGACCACGACACGAGGATTCTTCTCAGATCACGCTTTACTGGAGTGCACTTGGTTGAGAGATAACATGAAGCAAAGGGGGCCCGAGAGCACTAAGGCAGCTGCTTATATATGGAGTTGGCACATGGGTTGCCCTGATTGGTTGCCACCATCAGCTGACACCAGACTGCATCGAGATAGGCCCAGGGACCCCCATTCACCGCGCATGCGGGAAGTGGGGGACAGGCAGCTCTCAAAGGCATCGCCAAATAACCGGCAAGACAGGATGTGGTGCCATCTTGCAATGGCGATCCTGTCTGGCTCCCTGCAGATTTTATCTTTGCATAGTGTCAGATTGTTACAATGTACTCATCTTCAAAAATCTACATCAGTTTCCAACAAATTCTGCTGGGAAAATTAAATATTCACGTGCAGTTGAATGGGACTGGGACCATTTCTGACACCACACACAGAAAACCACTCAAAAAGGACTGAAAACTCGAAACTAAAACATGCTGAGAGTGTAAAATTCCTAGAAGGAATCATGGGAAGAAGGATTCACGATATTGGGAAGTCAACAACCAGGATTACATCAGATGATGAAACTTCTACATAGCAGAAGAAACAGCCAATAGAATGACATTGAGAGAACATTTTTACAAATCAAAAACTTCCAGGGATTAATAATTAATAACTCAATAACAGAACTAAAAACAGCAATAAAGCTTCAAAACACGAAAAGTAAAAGCTTCAAGTCCTCCACACAGAGTAAAACAACAAAATAACAAACTACAAATTAAAAATACATGAGGGACTTGATAGGCATTTGTTCAATGAAACATGGAAATAACCAACGAGAAATGAATAATCACCAGGAAATGTAAGCCATAACCAAAACGAGATGTACCCCAGTGCTTGTTAGCACTCCTATTATCCCAGTGTAGCGATAACAGCACCACGGCAAACCAACACCCCCACCTAGAAAAACCTTGAACAACAAACGCAAATGTTTCCAAGGATGTAGAGAAATGGATTCCTTTTTGTACAGCATTGATGACACTAAAATGGTACAGATACTATAGAAAATAGTCTGGGTGATTATCAGAACAGATCAGTTCTCCAGTGGTTCCACTTCTGTGTGTGTAGGTGTGATAATGGATCTCAACTGCCTGATGAGATCTAGAATTACCTGAGAGCCAGTGGGGTTCATCTCAATTAGGTTAAACGAGGTAGAAAGACGCATCCACTGTGGGTGGCATCATTCCCTGGGATGGGACCCTGGACTGCATAGAAAGGAGAAAATCAGCTGAGCATACAGTCATTGCTTTCTTTTTTTAAAATTGTTTTTATTGAGTTATATATTTTTCTCCCTTCCTTTTTCCTTTCCTCTCCCCTCCCCTTCTACCCTCTCTCATGGTCCCCATTTACTCAGGAGATATTGACTTTTTCTACTTCCCATGATGTACCCCATTTTTATTTTATTTTATTGATTTTTATTTATTTATTTATTAAAGATTTCTGTCTCTTCCCCGCCACCGCCTCCCATTTCCCTTCCCCACCCCCAATCAAGTCCCCCTCCCTCGTCAGCCCAAAGCGCAATCTGGGTTCCCTGCCCTGTGGGAAGTCCAAGGACCATCCACCTCCATCCAGGTCTAGTAAGGTGAGCATCCAAACTGCCTAGGCTCCCACAAAGCCAGTA
>NC_022020.1:67932481-67939093 GCF_000317375.1 Microtus ochrogaster
GTGCAGTAGGATCAAAAACCCATTGCCATTGTTCCTGAGTTCTCAGTAGTCCTCATTGTCCGCTATGTTCAGAAGAGGAGACAAGAGACAGAGACCCATATTTTATTGATTTTTAATTGAGCTCTACATTTTTCTCTGCTCCCCTCCCTGCTTCAACCCTCCCCCAAGGTCTCCATGCTCCCAATTTACTCAGGAGATCTTGTCTTTTTCTACTTCCCATGTAGATTAGATCTACGTAAGTTTCTCTTAGAGTCCTCATTATTGTCTAAGTTCTCTGGGATTGTGGTTTATAGGCTAATTTTCTTTGCTTTGTTTAAAAACCACCTGTGAGTGAGTACATTTCTTTCTTCCTTCCATCTGCCTTTAGCCTTAAAAATTCATGCCATTTTATGGTAGCTTGGATAATCCTGGAAGACATGTGGAGAGAAACAAAGACAGCATGAATTCACTTATACAATGTATCTACAATAGTCACAGATGGAGTACAGTGATGGCTTCCAGGAGAGGAACTGCCACAAAGTTTCAGATATGAAGACAAAGATGGTCTGGAGATACTAGGCTTACACATTGTGCTTAAGTGCTGTAGCCCATGTCCTTAACATGTTGATACATGTTGAGAGTAGATCTATTTTAAATGTGTAAGTGCTCTTATCCAAAAATTATGTTTCAAAGATGCCTCTTTGTCCTTATCGCCACAGATTTGAGGAGGCTTTAGCAAAGGATGAGTTAAATTACTTGTAGCTGAATATACAGATTTTTCAGTTTGAGGTGTTTTAGGACTTAGGCTAGTTCTTTGACATAAATAAAATTCAATAATGTTATTTATTTCTTGCTAATCAGAGCCTTAAGAGTTTGGTCCCGTGGAAATTCTGTTCCTCTGCTTGTTTACAAAAGGAGGATTTCAGACTTGAATCTTAACTTCGTTTCTGTCAATCAGCTTCAGAACTGCTGAACCCGTCTTATAGTCATGAGTGCCTGAGGTATCAAATCCTATTGCACTAATTAATTTATAATGAACACTGTAATTGCTATAGTGATGAAAAAATCATGCATTCTGTAATATATTCTCCTGAAGCTGAGACTCGTGGAATCCAAATTATATTCAGATGATTACTTGTTAAGCATGGAATTAGGAATGAGGGTGGTCATGTGTTCTCTAGTATATGAGGATAAACTTCACAAACAGACTTCTTAGCTGCGGGAATAGGAATGGGCTAGGATTCAATTATTAACTTCGTGTCCTTGGTTTCCCTTCTAAGCCTCATGGTTTCTGCCGCACACGCGGCATGAGCCCATCCTCCCAGCCCCTGCCCATCTGTTATTCCCTTTATTTATCTAAATAAGGCTTTACAGGGATGTAGCCTGATTGAATTTCATGTGGTTTCATCAAATATATTTCTTTGCTGTTCCTGCCAAGCTCAGCGAGAGGCCCACACCTGCATTCAGTTACCTGCAAACCGAGCAGTATGAGGGTTCCAGACACACACTGACCTGGAAATTGTTCTGGGGGTGGGGCGGGGAGGCTCGCACTGATATTTACTTGCAAACATGGCAGTGTGACAGATTCAACCTGCACCCATGTGCAAGTTTCAGAGTGTAAAGGTCTCATACCTAGCCTCACCTTGGAGTGGGAGGGTCTCACAGTGTGGACTAACTTTGTGAGGGGCTCATAGTTGAAATCAACCTTCCAAACTGGAGGTCTGTTGGGTGGTTCTACTTGTAGTGGCCATGGTCCATTGGCATCTTGACAAGATTATGAGCAGTTTCCTGTCCCGGGCAGTTCTGAGGCAACTTTGTGCTTTTGAAGATCCGGGTTGTATTGGATTTTTACGATGTACGTCCCAGACTGTTTCACAGGCATGCCTCTTTTCCTACTTTGCCCTTTCTTTCCTAGTTTCTACTTCTGGGGTCCTATCGCCAGAAATTTTCTGTTCAAGCTCTGTCTCATGCTCTGATTTTAGAAAAAGATGAGAGGAAATTGATCCTCAGGATGTGGAAACCAGGTCTTTACTCATTGAAATGGCTACAAACCCTAGTGTTGTAGAAAGTGGGGTTCCAATAGATATATATTCTGGTGGATCATAGTTCTACCTCTGCTGGGATGAGGGATAAAATGGATAAAATGTAGTGTTATTTTTCCTGAGTCGGGGGTCCTGGAAAGACTGATGACCGACCCATGGCTTGGAGGACATTGGAGCTTCCTGGTTTTACTAATGGCTCCCGAGAAGCCCGGAAAGAAGACTAGGCTCAGGCAAGGTCAGCATCTGAAGAGATTTACTATACAAATTCAAGACCTTCCAAGATAGTTTTAGTCTCTTTTTTTTTTCTTTTCACATCACAAAGTATCACCTGAGGTACAGATGATAACCCAGGCCAAACATTTCTTCTCTGACAGTTTCGTTCAAGCAGTTCATTTGTAAACCACCCCTCTCTAGGATTTCAACACTGAGAAGAAATTAAGATTCCCCGGGGACCTTCTGTACTCGAGCTACAGGAGGCCTGAGATGAATGAAGGCAGTAGAGATGTAAAAACAAGACTGGATTTAAGCCAGAGCCTAAGTGAGCCTCCTGTTTAAGAACATATATACCATGCTTGGAGACCTGCGCTAGGGATAGTTGAGTAGTTGGCAATTGTGACCATCCTATCCACCAAGTCTCCCAAGTTTTCTGTTTCGTAGAAATTGCTACACCCACCTTATAATATGGGAACATCCCTCACTCAGCTAGAAACCCTGCTAATACATTACCAGAGGTAAATGCTCATAAGGAACTTGTACAATATCCAAGGTCATGGTACAGCAGAGAGGAAGTAGGAGCAGATTATTGAGTCATCAAAATATCAAGCTATCTGCTGGTAGAAATAAGAAAAAGGAGTTCATTCGTGACTGAACAAAGGCACAATAGAATTCGGTTTGCCCACAGGAACATGCTCTCATGATGAGTGTTTGAGTATCCTTGAGGAGATAAGGGAGTTGGGTCCTCAGATGTCACTGGAAACCCACCTGAAGCTGAGCCATGGTGGTGCAGTGCAGCAAATGGGTAGGGGCTCTCAGACGTACTTTAGAACCGATAAAGAGGAGCTCAGAAGAAAAGGTCTGCACCATGTGGCTGAGGCACAGAAGATCAGAGCATCCATCACCAGAGGGCACACCTTCACTACACCAGTAAGTAACACCGAAAGAGAGACAAACCTTGATATCACTCATGGGATGTTGGGAGATGGTGGATAAGGTCCCTTGAAGAGCCAGTGGCCTTCCCCGCTAGTGAAGGTGTAGGTCCTTATGGTTTGGAGAATACTGTCTTATCCCTTTCAGAAAAATGACAGGTCACTGCATTCACTCACTTCCTTGCTTTTAGGAAAGAGGCTTAGTTAGTACTCCGGAAGAGCCTGGCATTGAAAGCAAATTATTGCTTCAACCCATTTACCAGTTGACTCAAAGCGCTTCCAGTTTTGAATGCTTTCAGAGCAAAATAGAGCTATGCAGCAGGCCCAGCTGCAGTGCAAATTGCTCTGCTGCTCACAGCTTATGACTCAGCAAGGCGGATGCTGCTGGAGGAGGCCAGGGAGGATAAGGATTCTGTGGAGAGGTCTAGTGAGCTTCAAGTTCAAGAATCAGTGTCAATGCTTGGGATTCTTAGACAATGCTAAACCTTCTGTGGTAGGTTACCATTGGAGGGTACTGGGATGTGGGGCCCTAAAGTTTGTCAGGAGGTTCCATGCATGACCTAGGAATTATCAAACCCATGGAGTCATAAAGCACATACGTGCCCTAACAAGCCATCCTGATACATAAATGGCTCACTGGAGATCACTATTGAGTAGGTTAAAACAAAAACAAACAAAAACCTCTTAACTACATGAATGAACCCAGACTCCTATCTCATTTATCTCTCTAATAACACTTTAACTCCTGTTTGTATACTTGTGGCCTTTAGGTGGTTTCCTAAAGGACAAATTTACAGTAGAAGAAAGAGTTGAGTCTGGGCTCAACTTGAAAGAAAATGAACTGCCATTACCTCTTTGCTATCTCATTCCAGAGCTTCTGAGGAAAGAAACTCAGGGGCTCCTCCTAGAGGGCAGTAGAAAGAAAATCATTTGATTGGAGGGAAAAAAAAACACACAGGTAGCTGTTGGGTAGTAGTGAACAGCTTGGCTGTTTGGAAGAGCCCTGAGTGAGAAGTGAAGACACCAGGAAGTTTGAGGAAGAGGCATATGGATGACCTCCATCATACAAGGCTAATGTCACACCAGGAAGTTTGAGGAAGAGGCATATGGATGACCTCCTACAATGTGAGCACCATCATACAAGGCTAACACCACAAGAGTGTATGACAGAGTGCAATATGATGCCCACTGGATGAGATGACCTTCCTGTGGAGGTCAGCCAGCCTCTGTTCTTGGCACCTACTACCTGAGACAAAGGACCTATGAATGGCATGCCCAAGGTGATGGGCATAGAGGCCAGGTGGCAGTACTCAACACAGGCTGTCTGACATCCCATTAAAGTTGGCAGTGCCCACTCTTGCAAGCCCAGGCTCTCACCATCAAAGCTGGACAAGGGACTGTCTCTTTAGAACCAGCCAACCATGAATCTATAAAACCTGGATGAAGCTGGGCGGTGGTGGCGCACACTTTTAACGCCAGCACTCGGGAGGCAGAGGCAGGCGGATCTCTGTGAGTTCAAGGCCAGCCTGGTCTACAAGAGCTAGTTCCAGGACAGGAACCAAAAGGCTACAGAGAAACCGTCTCAAAAATAAAAATAATAATAATAAAAAAAAACCCTGGATGAGACAATCACCATTGGCTTACTCTGCTCGCAGTCTACCAGCATCCATATCTGAAGCCCAGTGGACCAGTATAGACCCCACACAAACGCAGCCCTGAGCAGAGAGCCCATGTTAAGATAAGAAATTAAAAGATGGGTGCATTTGATATGTTACACCATCAGAGTGTAGGGATGGCTGATTAAACGTTGACACCAAGAGCTGCTTAACACTAATGCCTCACAGCACTGGGAGCTGGTCCATGAGGGCATAAGCATTAAGCCACTAAGAAGTGTTAAAGCCAGGAACTTGTGATTCGCTGGTAGAGCCTGTCTGAGCCCTACTTTGTACACATTTTAGAGTCCTTTGGGATAAATGTGTCAACAGAATTTGGAGAAGCCGCGGAAAGGAAAGATGTTTCTGTCTAGGGCACATTACAGGAGCCACTGTACTTGAAAACAGGAGTACTTCTTCATTTTTGGTTTCTCACACTGGTGGGGTCCCATGGTTTGTGTTTTAATGACTTGAATTGGCTAGGAGGACCCAGGATTTCTACTGCAATGGGGATAGCTAGCTTGAGATTTATGTATTGATGTCTCTACTATGATTATAATCGCAGATGGCAAAATGCATTGATTGAGTCCTGATCCTGATTCAGCTCAGAAACCTTGAGACTGAGAGTCTTGAGAGACAAATTAATTGCCCAAGTGTTGGACAGGTGGGAGGGAATCTGAGGAGGAAGCAGAATAGAAGATGCTGATTATGGATTGTGGTCCAGGATGAAGGACAACGGTGGGATGTGTGGGTTATGCAACACACACATTTTCCTACGTTCGAGCTCTGATTTGACTAAACACTTATCTGAAGGTTTTGCATTGCATTTGACTCAGTGAAGTTTGCGTTCATCTGAGTGGTCTAAGCCGTTGACTGCAACTGACAGGCATGCCCAGCCTCGTATACTCGCAATCCACTCTTTAGTCTATCATTCCCATAGCAACCGATCCCCTTAGGTGTATCCCGAGGTCACTCCACTTTGATGTCGCTATGGATTTTTCATGGTCTGTTTTCATTTTCTGAATGCAAGAAAGGACATTTGGTCCTATCTAGACTTCCAAGGGAAGGAACTGGTTAATAGTGTAGCCTTTGCCCATGAGAAGAAAGTCAGTGGAGGAATGATCACTTGTTTTGGACGAGAGGCACATTCTACAGAGGAACCCAGAGGGATTGAGCCCAGATGCTCACTGTGTGGCCAGTTGAATCATTCGAAGGTCAATTTCTTTTATTCCTATGTTTCTTGTTTGCCAGTTTCTCTCTCCTGCTCCCTGTGGTTACTTCCAAGAACAGATGTCTTGTGTGCAAACCCTCTCCTAAACTTTGCTTTTGCGGAGCAGCTGGGCAAACCAAACACAAAAGACCGTACAGTACAAGAAGGGCCATATCTGTGCTGGGCTTTAAGGCTGAGCAGAGCAAGGCTGTGAAAAAACTTCAGGAGGACTGACGTTGTTGCTCTGGCTGGGTGTACTGGTTCAGTCTAAGCTGCCCTGGCTTGCTTTAGAGGTGGAGAGGAATCCAGCAACCCAGAGTGGGGGACACAGTCTCTGTGCACATCATAATAGTCCTATCATCTAGAAACACTGCAGTATATTCATTTTACTAGAGAGGAAACAGCCAAAGAACAGTCAGGTTCTCTCTCTCTCTCTCTCTCTTTCTCTCTCTCTCTCTCTCTCTCTCTCTCTCTCTCTCTCTCTCTCTCGGACACAGTCTCTGTGCACATCATAATAGTCCTATCATCTAGAAACACTGCAGTATATTCATTTTACTAGAGAGGAAACAGCCAAAGAACAGTCA